>NW_011365234.1:0-2191 GCF_000735185.1 Notothenia coriiceps | reverse complement strand
ACTTGGACTGGTACTATGGAGAGTTTGCAACCATCTTCACCGGCCCCAGGAAGGCCACCTGTCTGAATTGAGGCTTCAGCAGTGTTTGTAGATGGTATACAATATAGTAAGTTAGGAATTTAATGAGAACATATTTATTTACTTTTGTTTCAACATTGGATATTTTGTGTTTGTGGTGGTTTCAATCGAATATTGAGAAAATGATTTATGTAAAAATGTTTTACTTACATTTTAAGTATTTTTTATTTGACGCTTTGTTTTACAGTTTTATGTTTACCTTAAAATTACAAAGAAATATCTTAAAGTCTTATAATAGTAATACACTTTTATATTACGAGTTAAATATGTAATTACAGATAATACTTTTTATTTTACGTACATCTGCATGTATTTTCTGAAAGTGCAAAAATACTGTAAATATTATATAGTAAATTTACTGTAAGAAAATAGGAAATAAACATTATTTGTTGTTATTGTCAAAATACTTATAATGTTTTGGGTTGTTAATTTATAGTTAATATCTGTCATTTTACAGGATTTTGCAAGTTATTTAAAAAAAACATGATAATTACTATACATATTTAGTTATTTCCTGTAAAATTACGATCTTTTTTTACAGTGTGCCCCACCACCATCCCAGCTTCCACCTGTATGCTCGGGGGATAGTTATGTAATCATCACTCATGTTCTTTGTAAATATGTGGATTGATGAGGCCCGAGCCTAGACGCCAAACTCAAACTATATGCTGCTATAATAAACATATTAAGAACATGTGAGTTGTCTGACTGAAATAATTGTTATGTTTTGTTATTGTTTGAAACCAGTTATTTTGGATTTCGAGGTCGTCTTCGGAAAGCAACATAATAACTGATTCATGTGCTGTTTTTGCATTTTCATATTGATGAATTAATTTGTCCAGTTTGAGTTTAACGTCGTTTTCCTTTTCATAATTTTTCATTAGATGTTTGATTTCCTGTGTGCGTCCTTTAATCTTCTGCACATTTGACTGACATTCTTTTTGCAGTTGTTTGATTTTGCAAGCCAAGGCTTTACGAGTAAACTTGACAGTCCTTTTTCCCATTCCATTGGAAATAATGGTCTGCACAAAGTTGAACTTGTGCTTTTGGTGTTGAACCCCTGTAGAGTCCAATCGTAGCAAAAAAACAAATTTCCCAATGTGACTGTGTGGAGTAGAAAGTGTCCACCAACAAATGAACTACCCTATTAAAGTTCTTCATCAGACAGACAAAAGATATATCAAACTTATGATATGGCTAAGTGCTAATCACACTAAAACTGCACTGTAACATAATAGTCCAGCAGCAAGTCCTCAAAAAAGGCTTTAGTTTTCGAAATACCCCTACCCGAGGTAGAAAAAATGACAACAATGATTTTTCTTATATTTAGGGTCTTCCATTAATGAAATTTATTGTTGTCAAAAAGTTTTTTGGGTTGTTCTTTAGAACCACCCCAATCCCTGAAAAAGAGCCAAATTAGACCAGGCCGAATATGGGAAAGGTGACAAAAAAGCCCATAACTTGAGAATGACAACTCTTTTCCTCTTCAGATTTGCTGAGGTATGAACCAGGTGGCTGTCCTACATCACAAATAGTCAGATAATTATTTAACTAAAACAATACTGAATTATAGTCCTGTAAACTTAGCTTTAGTTTAGACGGAAATTATACTTTTTGGTGATAGGAACATAGGACTCCATCACTTTTCTCTCATTTATCAGAAAAACAGAAATCCCTAAAAAATATGCCATTACTGAATTGTCAAGGGTGCTATTGAACACTAACCAGTAGTTGTATGGACATATCTGTTACAGTTCTATTGCAAATGAGATTTCTTTAGACATAGGCTTACCTCTTCTCTGAGACACTCAAATTTCGAATGGGGGAGAAGTGGCACAATAGCCTATAAGTTAAGAATGCTTACTCTGATGGTCATTATATTTGGAGAGGGAAATACCAGGTGGCTGAACTACATCACCAAATAGTCAGAATAAGAGTAACAACCCAATACAATAAAGTGTATTAGTTCTAAATTGCAAGCCTCTAAAACATAGGTGCAAATAGTACAGGTTTTACTGGAACTGGAACCTTAATTCAAAGTACAGTATATAAATCATCAAATAATTCTGTGAGAGGTCAAGTATATAGATACTAGAATATAATGTTAAATGTC
>NW_011365233.1:0-3498 GCF_000735185.1 Notothenia coriiceps | reverse complement strand
TGTTGGGGAAATTAATGGATAAAATGCACGGATTATTATTATTATTATTATTATTATTCCCACTCCGATCGGGACACTAGGTCCACCGTTTCCCTGCAGCGAGGCTCCCCCCGTTGACAGTTTGCGTGGGCTGGGCTGGGTGCAGTGGCGGACTGGCCATCGGGACGAATCCCGATGGGCCGGTATACCGAAGTGGGCCGGATAAGTCACTAGCACATCCCCCACTCCCCCCGTTGACAACTTACTAGCGGTACCGAAGTGGGCCGGTCGAGAGTCCCGGGATGATTTTTAGTCCCAGTCCACCACTGGCTACATGACCGTATTATAGCCCATATTGTCGCACCTAATTCCTAAATTTCTAACAGATACAACATAAACCGATCCTTCAGCCTCATATGAGCTCTCAGACACGTACAAAATTAAACTGTCATTGCTGTCTGAGCTTGCTGCTGTGTGCGCCATCGTGCGTTTGCATGCAGATGCTGGGATCCGGAACGGTGCAGCTGGAGCGCTTGGCCCGCAATTACGTCACACATAATTTGGCGGGATTTGAAGAATCCCAGAGAAGATCCAGAATATGGTCAACATTGAAGGGCAGATTAATGGTTATCAAAGTACAAATATCCAAAATCAGTTCAGTAACGGTTTTCAAGGGGACAATATTTACTCAAATTGATGGGTTTGGATGATGGGTGAAACCCGTGTCACAGGCTCTTTAAATGGCACTAATGAAGCCAACATGAGAACTTTTGTTCAAATCAAAGCCACATTTACTTTATTTACAATTTAAAACAACAAACCATATTTATCTGTTTTTAAATATTACAATATTGTTTCAGTCACCACCTTTACCAAATTAACTGGACTTAGGTTTGGAAAAAAAACTTCCTAGAGTGAGTTAGACGTTAGAGAGTGGTGCAGGAATGAGTCCTAAAACATGACATAGCATTTTCCACTTCCAGTTCCCTCGTCTCCAAGTCAAAGGTTCATAGGACATGTTTTTATTTAGAAGCCTGAAATCATGTCTGTGGTTACACAAGCTTTAGAGATCTTGTTTTATTCAAAGATATAAACGAAGTCTGTAATTACGATACTTGTGAATGTCTTAAAAACAGCGGTAGCTAACAAGAGACTAAATAAACCTAAACATTATCATGCGGAGTCTGCCTTTGTCTTAGCGGTGGTGACGGGCATTGACGTGACTGTGATGTAGTTCCTTTATAGCCAAAAACGTTTTACTTCTGTCAATAACATTTACACGACAAATATCATAAAGTGGTGTTAATACAGTATGTTGAGATGATCCTGCTGAACAGAACATCTAAGTATCATGACTGTTTGTCTGACACAGCGATTATTTTCTGCAATCATATGGAGATATCCCATTGTCTTTTTGTTGTGGGAGCCCTTGCGAGGCTAACTTCTGGGTTGGCCTACAGAAACACTGCACCACTCTCTAGAGTAGCATGCTATGCTCTGATTGGTCGGGGGATGAGTGTGTGTGTTTGGCGTGACAGTGTCCACCACTCATCTTATCTCCTAAAGGCCACATCTCTCTCAGTCTGTCTTTCGTTTGAACCTCCACCTCTGGGTGTGTCTCTCTGAGCTCAGAGGTCAGCCAGCATCAGAAGCCTCTTCTTATTTTATAGATGAGATGAAGTGGAGAAGCACAGTTTCAGGGTGTATGGGTTGGATCCATCTGAAACCACACACACACACACACACACACACACACACACACACACAGGATTTGTGTATTATGTCATATAATTACACATAAGTCAAATATTTTCTTTTTTTGTAAAGATATGTTTTGGGCCAGAGAGTGCCTTTATCAGAGAAACAGTGTTGAAAGAGTGAGGTAACTAATGTGTGCTTTGCTTTAATATGTTAGCTTATTCTGTAGTATTGCATGCCCTTTTGACCTGCTATGCCACTGTTGCTGTAACAATGTAAATGTCCCTGCTGTGGGACTAATAAAGGATTTCTGATTCTGATTGGGATAGAGGGAGGGTATTGCCCTGAAGCGTCTGCAGGCTCAGAAATCCCCAGTGTGTTTGTCAGCGGACACCAGCTCTAACCACTGGGCTATCCAGCAAATACTTTGACATTTATTTTCATCTGTGCAATGTCTCTTTAGTACATCTTTTGGTCTCACGTCTTTAATAGCCACATTTAAGGAATAAAATAGTATGTGTTTAGGTCAATATGAATATCATAATGTATAAACCTTGCACATTTTAAAGATGTCAAATCTAAAAACATTGTCTTTGTCCTTAAACATGTCCTCAGTTTGTCTCTGCTCAGCATATTAGGGTATATGGTCAAGTAGAATGGATGGAAGGGCTCATTGTTCTGTATCTGTAATAGCTTTAATGCTCTTAAGATTTATTAACAATATCAGAAAACAAAGGGCGAGAACACCACGGATAAAACAGAGCAACACTCCGACACAGTCTGCATGTTGAAGAGATTGGGGTCCTGTAGGGGAACTCCGTCCTCCTCCCTTTCATAATGTTCAGTATGTATTTTACCATGATGACTTAAATGTGCAACAAATGAACCATGTTCAAAATAAGTGGTCAAGTAATATGTGACTATCAGCAGTATTGGGAGTAAATGACAAGGCTATACTTAATATACATAGATCTGACTCTCCAGTGCTATTACAATCAGGCTGAATGAGAAACTGAGTGTTTGAAGACAGACTCACTGGGGATCCGGATCTGATAGTGGTTGAGAACAGTAAGAACCTCCACAGCCTCCGTCTTGCTTTCAAACTCCAGCAGGCCAGAGATGGTCTTAGAGGAGGCTAAGGGACACACACGAGAGGAGTGATTACAACTGCATACAACAGGGGGTTAAAGGTGAAAAATCAGTTCACAAAGAGAAGTCAAGAAATGAACCATTTCAAAGACATTCTAATCTTTAACAACAACCTTAACCTTAAGAAAGTTCTACTCACGTTTGGCATCAAACATCTTGAATTTGACAAATCCTGGCACATCATGCTCCGTACACAGCTGCCAAAACACACACACAGAGAACATATGAGGTAACACTTATGCACCTAATGCCAGAGATGGAGTACTCGAGTCCTGGACTCGGACTCAAGTCGGACTCGAGTGCAGATTTTCGGGACTCGTGACTCAACTCGGACTCGCGCACTGATTGACGCGACTCAGACTTGGACTCGTAAATTCTCGCGCACGATGACTTGGACTCGGACTCGTGAATGTTTACCCCCACGATGACTCGGACTCGACTTGTACATTGACGCTCCGACTTGGACTCGGACTCGAGCAAGTTTTTCTCTGGAGTCTGATGTCCTCTATCCTGGCGTGTGCACCTGTGAGGCGAGTTCACGGACTGGGCCCCGCTATTCCAGTCTAAAGATGTCTAGAGACACACCCCGCATCGTGCTGTATGCTTTCACACATTCTGCTTCCACATTGGAAAAGAGCAGCGCAAAATGCTCGTTATGTGGAAACAATATTG
>NW_011365232.1:7783-20755 GCF_000735185.1 Notothenia coriiceps | reverse complement strand
AACGTCAGTTTTTTTCCAATATCGTGCAGCCCTACTGAAGGTCAGTCGTTGCGAGACATAGGTGATCCCGCACAAACCCGACATTTTGTAAATAGCCAAGCTAGGGTCAATAGCAACCACATTTTAAATTCTCTTGATCAAGATTTGTTTAAATGGCCTCGAAAATGACTTGTGCACTACGACATTCCTGTGTTTGTTTGCAGATGAAAATATTTGGCAAAATTGACATTGAAGATGATGTAGAACTTTGAAAGCTTTACATGAGACAGCTTCAAAAATAAAATGTCAAGGTGAAAACTCAGTGCCATGTGTGAGCGAGCGCTACACGAAGATCCATGGTAGGACGCTTTGAGCAGAGCAGCACTGGTGGAGTACATTCGGGAGGAGGTCTGAATGGATCAATACATCACAGAACAAGGAGGATGTGCTTCAGCAGGGGCCCCAGAACAAGACAGGCCCATTGCTCAGCCACTGTCACAGCAGTGGATCCCCGGCATCTCACATGCATCTCACACAACAAGGATAAAGACGGATGTGAGGACAGGTGTATAAACTGAAGCAACTCGGGACACAACATAGACACATAAACTACTCCTGTGACAAACTGAGCTACTTGGGCTAACACGGTTCTCATACAACTGTCTTTTTTCATTATACTGTAATAAAATGCAAGTCTGTTCAAGCAAAGGTTGGGAAGGTACATCTTACACAAGTGCATTGAGTTCACTGCACTGTACCATGTATCAGTAGATACATGATACAGTACAGTTGTTGCATTGTCACTGCATGGCTCGACTCGACTCCCTTAACATATTTTTATTTGGTGTTATCATTAGCAAACGTTGTGAATTGTAGCCTGAGTGGTATCTGGTACCTTTTTTTTCTTCGTACCAACTCAGCCAAAGTTCCAACTGAACCAAGCTGACACCAAAGGAATGGGACCCAGATTGCTGTGATAAGGTCTCCTACAATGCTTTTTTTTTTAAATTCACTTTAGAAATACGGTATCCCAACTAATAACACCATGGTCAAGTGAACACATACAGACATTCCTCTGTTTGGTTGCTGATCTAATCTAAGGATCCAGCCAGCGATGCAGCCCCTGAGGGGCACTATCTGCAGTTGAAAACAGTATCAACAAAAGCACCTGTTACCGGAAATGTAGTGAAATGGAGCCAAGCCATACCATGCAGTGGAAATTCACAAATTTGCAGCAAAATTGCTGTTTTTCTGTCTAATCAGGATTTGGTTGAGACAGGTTTTAATCAGAATTCCTCCAAATAATATGCTAACTATATAATAGTTCACATTTTGGGAAATATTAACTATGTCACTGTGACGCTGCCCAGTCAATCAGTAAATAGATACATTTGTTTGAGAGCTTCTGGTAATCGAAGTGTAATCCTTGGGCAGAGCAGGCTAGCAGTCTTAATGCTAATCCAGCTGCTGGCGGTAGCTTCATTTTCACCATACAGACATTAGAGACTTGTATTGATCTTCTCCTTAAACTCAGCGAAAAAGTTATTTTGAGCATTTCCTCGAATATCAGACTATTCCTTTAAATACAAATCATGTGTTCTACTTCTACACAATTCTGCTGAGCTGAGTATTGGAAATGAATGTGACTGTTAATGTCATCATCATATTAAATGACTTGCCCAACACTTGTTTTAGCTATAATCAAATGTGCAAATAAGAACAATACAGATTATGTAGTTACAGTAGTTACAATTAGCTTTTCCCAAAGTTGTTTCTAGGAATCTACTTGAGAGGAAGATTAAGGCTTAAGTATTCTCCAAATTAACTTATCAAATTTGTTTCATGCATTCTATAATAAGTAAAGGCCTATTAAGCTACCTGATGAAGATGATAGATACAAATGATGGTCTTTTCAGACACATTAGCGGTGATTTATTAGCGACACAGTGCTGAAAGGGAGAGGAATGTCGAACATGTGTACTTTGCAGCAGAATCAGCATATTCTTTCTAATATAAATTGTGCTTTGTATGTTAATTATATGGATCAAATTAGTACAAACATATTGTATTAGAGTTGATGGTTGATTGCTGTCCTAATGTTGACGTTATCCTTAATAATGATATATCGCTCTGAATCCAAGAACATCAAATAAATGCTGCTTCATATCAAAAAGTTTGCAGACCTTTGTCTCAAATGATTTAATGAGAAATACAGTGCAGAGATTTTAGAATAACTACCTCAGGTCTTGGGAATAACTGAAATAGAATTCCGGCATGAAGTTGTGCCTGATCACTGCTTTTCCACCTGACCAATCCTCAGATACAATGTCAAGTCATCACATAAAGGTTACTGACAGTCTAGTTACCCTTCACACACCAGTAGCTGCTTGCCCTTTCTATCATCCATTCACTACTTTTTTTTCAGCCACCTGTCACATTTCTTACAACATTGTTTACCTCTCATGTCAGTGCAGGCTGGGCATATTTTCACAGCCCCTTATAGCCCAGCCAGTGAGCTATTATAGAAGGGAAAATATCTCTTACCTGAACTTTGAACAGACCCCTCCTTGCCTTTAAATCCAACCTGTTTAGTGTTTGTGCTGGTGGGCTGCCGGACACTTAAACGAAGCTATAATCAAACCCCAAGATAAATTAAGAGGCAAGCGTTGACTCAGCGTTCTGTTGCCCTATAGCGATCCATTGACCCTGAGGGCCGCAGCGAGAAAATTGAGAAATGCTCGTTTTAACGCCTATCCAATATATACGGCATCTACCTCGAGATGGGGCTGTGCAATCAACCACTAATCCATTAGACAGAGATGTTTTTCAAAGATTGACGCATTATTGTGCTGCTGTCTGCACTGGCTCACGTTCAAGGTTAACCTTTTAGAGAAGCCTGATTGTTGCTAGAAGGTTAAACAACACATTAACATGCATTAAAATATTAAATTATGGCTCCATTTACTATATGAGAGAAAAACAACAACATAAAAAAGGCTTTTAAAATTATGAAGGCAATTGATGAAGTAGGAGGCTGGAGCACGGCATTTACTCTGGGGGGGAACAGGGCTGTGGAAGTGAGATGGTTTTCAAATGGGCAGAGCGGGTGCAGTTCCGGCAGAATGAGGGCTTCGTTTATTGCCGGGTTAACGAACTGATGGTGAGGTCAAGTATTAAAGCCAGTTGCAATTAAGGTGACTTTTCCCATAAGAGATGCCCATTGCCTGGGATAAAAACGTATTAAAGCAGCCTCCTCTCCTGATTTTTGCAGCAACGTGTGCCGCAACAGAAATAGCTAGTCTGTGGTTATGTGTGTGCTACATACATCTTCCAGCAAGAGTAAACCATACCGCAGGAGGCCGGAGAGAAGCCTGTCTCTGTTACAATATATTGACAGTGGGAAGACTCTGAATAAGTGACGCCTCCTGTCTGCTTGAATGAAATACAACCTTGTTCCAGAGGATAGGCAATTAACTAATCTGAGCGGTACAGTGCAGCTACAGTGGCAGCAAGCACTCCTTCCCTATCCCGTCCATTTAAGTAATTTAAGGATTGGAAAGGTCGTCCCATTTCCAACATTATAAAGGAGCAATCCCATCATGCATGTCTTCACCCTGGCTGTCCCATCTCGTGCTGTCTCCAGTCAAATGTCTCTGACTGACAGCATTTCCTTTTTAAGGCTCCCACAGCACAGCAGCTTCAATTTACCGTGTGCAGTGCCAATAGTGGCTGGGGTTAGGATGCATATATCGGATAAGGAAAGCTTGGAGGGGGAGGGAATAAAGAGAAGGAGGGATGGAGTAAGGGGGAGAAAAGGACAGACAGAAAGACAGAGAAGGAGAAGAGAGAGGAGACCCTGTCACTTGGAATCACCATCACGGAGCAGGTGAAGAGAGATAAATGTCAAAGGACTCTCGGCAAAATAAAACAACAACTCGCCTGCACTCATCCAGGCAGGCACAAGTCAGGCACAGTTCGTGAGTCTCCTGGCCTCTGGACTAAAAAGACAACATAAGAAGAAGAAAGGAATCCAAATGCAAATTATAAAACACTGAAAAAACTGAAACATTGACTTTAATTAAGTGTATTTTGTCAACAAATGTCACGTCACTGTATTAGGTTAGTTGAAAGCAATAATATTAAGTTGAACCTAATGTTTGATTTAATCCTAGTATTATTGCTTTCAACTAATCATGTGTAATCTGTTGACATAATACATTCAAATAACATCAACGTTTCAGTTTCAATAGTGTAGAAGGCAATGGGTTTAACTAATATGGACTAAGCATAAGCAAATCAATAGGTTCACCTTGATAAATGCTCATGTGCGTGTGAATATTAAACTCTAAAACATACTCTGGTAGAAATATTGTGACGTGAGATGTAATACCTAAAAGTGCAGGAAAGTCTCCAAAATGTGGTCGAGGTCCCATGTGTGTGGAGAGTGTCACAGCTGCGGTGTGACAGGTCCTCCTGGAGGCCCTATCCTCACAAACACTCGGAGGCTGCTTTTATTAAAACTACCCCCCCCAGCACCACCCCCCAACAAAAATAACAGAGAATGGAGCCAGGGCTCTGGAGCCAAGTAGCTGTTGCTGGAATTTTTCTGGCCTAATTTGCATTAATAAAGAGGCTGTTCCTTGTCGGAATGTGTTTTATCCGGCTCAAAAAATCCCTGGGCGATCCCTCTCCGTAGAGCACTGGGAGAATCCGACTGTCAGAGCCGACAAGACAAATGAATTCCGGTGTCAGCGCCGAGTGGCTCCGGCTGACAGATTGAGAAGAACTGTCCCTCTGTCGACAGGCATGCTTCATTTTCAAATTAATAAATCTGAATAAAATATTTTATCCTTCATTATGAGTGCTGCCGCTGTGACAGCATTGCTGAACAGGGCTGGGATGGGGGTGTGTGGGGGGGTGGATGCTGCCAGTGAAAACAGCTTGCACCAAATCCACCTGGGCTTATGCTGTGTATTTATAATGTGTGCGTGTGTGTGTGTGTGTGTGTGTGTGTGTGTGTGTGTGTGTGTGTGTGTGTGTGTGTGTGTGTGTGTGTGTGTGTGTGTGTGTGTGTGTGTGTACCTGTGATGTGTAGGTGTGGTTTTTGTTTGCGGTTTGTCTTCTGTTATGCACATGCACATTTTATGATTTTTTTCTCCATTGATCCTCCACACGCATGTTTTCCGCTCAGCGCTCCCCGAGCCCCCCGTGTTCCACCAAAGAGGACGGGACAAACAGAAATAACTAGCGCCGCCGCGGTACAGTAGTGATAGACTCCTCACATATTCTCCCCTCACACCTAGCCATATGGAGACACGTCAACATGGCAGAAAGAACTCTTCAATGAGACTGTTGAGCTGGATGTAAATGCTGAAGGTAGCTTTTGGCTAGCGACAAAGGAGATGTGTGTCCCCACTCAAAATTGTCAGTTCAAATGTATACGATGTTTGATTAGATTAGCTACAAATTATCGGAAAAGAGCACAGAGAGGATAATCCAAGTAAATTACATTACACATTAAGGTAGCATTACACTATGGCTTGTAAGGTTAGCTCCAAATGATCAGAAAAGAGAGGACAAAGAAAAGTCCAGTCAATGTATCCATACAATAAGGAAGCATAATAATAAATGTTAGCTAGACCCTCTAGAAAAACGCGATTCTGCGATCGCAGAATTTACCGCATAATCAGCAAAATGGCGCAGATTTTTAAAAGGCCGCATATTTATCAAAAGGCCGCATAATCCACGCATTTTTCCACACAAAGTTGAGAAAAAAAAAAGTTAACTCGTCTTGACGTGAAGTAGTGATGATGATGACGTGACGTCATCAGCTCGCGGATCACAGAAGGTAAACAACACCGTAGAGTGAACGTGTGGAACTCACACGACGAACATTTCTCCTAAAGACCGGGCAAAAAGTGGGGGGAAACTATTCTGCACCCCGTGCAACTGTGTGTTGCAGCATAAGAGAAAGTCGACGGTGACGACCCACTTTGATTCATTCAAACATTCGAAAATGCTTTCTGCTGCTGCGGACAAGAAAGCCAATCAACTCACGTTCACCGAGGCATCAACCTCCAAAACCCTTTCGAGGGCTACAAGAAACGAAGTGAGTAGCCTACAAGATTGAAGCTGGTCAGATAACGAACGAGTAAATGAAAACAGAATGAGGCGGAGAAGTGTGTGTGTCTGTGAGAGAGAGAGAGTGTGATTAAAATAGCCCAATTGCTTTTACAATAAATAAACATTGAGTGTGTTTAATGGAATAGGAAAGGGGTTTAACGTTAGTGGCAGGTTGTGTGTGAGAGAGAATAAATAAGACAGCCCAATATTGAAAAACAAATCTATTCTTTTCGCAACTTTCTGCATATTTCGCAACTTCCCGCAATTTCACCGCATAAAATCACATAAAAACCCCGCATGTTTAATCCCATAATCAAGGATTTTAGCCCACATAATCAAGGATTTTAGCCCACATAATCAAGGATTTTAGCCCGCATAATCAAGGATTTTAGCCCACATAATCAAGGATTTTAGCCCACATAATCAAGGATTTTAGCCCGCATAATCAAGGATTTTTGCCCGCATTTTTCTGGAGGCTCTAGCTAGTAAGTTTAGCTACACATTATCGGAAAAGAGCAGAGAGAATAAGTCAAGTGATCTCATTTATACAAACAAAGGGTTGGTTGGTTGGTTGGTTGGTTGGTTGGTTGGTTGGTTGGTTGGTTGGTTGGTTGTATGGTTGTATGGTTGGTTAGTTGGTTGGATGGATGGATGGATGGATTTATTGTGAAAAGCTTGGCATAGAGAAGAAGTAGGTTCTCGAAATTAATTGCGTAATTTCCAAGCAAAACCATGCCTCAATTTAAACCCCAAATCAGGAAAGTTTTCAATAATTCAAATAAAAAACTTAAATTTGGATTGAAACTAATTCCTCATTTTCAGAAGCTTACTAATATAAGAACAAGTCCACGTTTCCAGTGGCTTTAACAATTCCCTTTTCATTCTCCAAACCACAGCTGATCATGGGAAGGGAAGTAAATGAGGATTGATCAAAAAGTTGAGTGTTTAGCAGTCAATGAACAGACAAGTCTCCCGGCAAAACAGTGTGGTGGGTATAAGTAGATGTTGAGTGACAGATTGATGGGGTGAGAAGCATAATTGCTGGAGATAAAAAGGAGTGGAAAGAGGGGGATGTATAAACATAACACACAGGACTCATAATCCTGCAATATAAGCCCTCCAGGGTGAGAGAGGAAGGCATAAAGGAGCCTGGTGGGTTGTACCCAGTCACTCATTCTGGAGGCTAAATTAATATGCAACAGCAAACACTAATATGCCTTTTGAGGAGGCCCTGCATATTGTGCTAGACTTTAAGCTTGTGAAGTTGCCTGAGGGCAAATTCCTATGAATAACATACATAATACAATATCATGTAGGGTTTTTATGGTGCTGTTTATCCTGTCAATTGCCTTTGAGCTCTTCTGCTGCCTATTTGTTATAACATTTACTACAAAATCCATAAAATGATGGTGTAATGTAATAGCTGATATTTGGTGGTATGAGATATTAAAGGCCAATTACCTAGCCAAAAGGACTGGCAAATAGAAGTAAAATAATCATTTTAAACAACAACTTAACATCAGTACAGTTTAAAGCAGTGCACAATATTGATCAGTGTGTTTCTGGGGATCTCCGTGTGCCTAGAAGATACATAGGAGCCATTCCTTAGAGGTAACCAGTTTCCTTTAATCAGCATACAAAGAAAGAGTGCCATCCAGCCAATTAATTTACACCAGCCGACATGTGTATAATAATGACAGGCAGCACAAAGGACTCCATGTTCCTCCTTATGTAGGCCTTCAATATTTAAAGAAGAGTACGTGTTTTTGGCAAGGCTACGGCGATGCATGTCAGTTAAACTTCTTAGACGTCAGCCTTCTCTGTGAGCATCACATCATCAAAGATGACATTTCATCAACTAACTCAATAAATAATAGAACACAGTGCCTGCCATTTGAACCTTGGGTGACAGCATCTGAGGAAATTGGCACCCGGTAATTTGCTTTCTTATGTCGTCTGTCATCTTTTATTAGAGTTATCACCTGTGCATTGTAATGCCCGAGTACAGTGTGTGTTACTGTAAAACTCAGGGTGGGTATACATTTGATTCACTTACTTGATATTGAAGAATTTATCTGTAAAGAAGGAAGCCTTAAAATATTCAATATTTAAAAGACATCTATCGTCGCTGACTTGATTTGACATCCTTGCTGTGACCATAGATGGATAGAAATCAAGTAAACAGAGCGGACAGACAGTGACAGCGCTGTGTTTGTGATCTCCTTCCAGCGGACGGGGATTGTTCGGGAGGAAGCCGGAGAAATGTGCCAGCCCTAATGCCTTATGGCAACTCATGCCCAGCTGATAAGACAATATTTCATGTAGGTTCAGGGCCAATAAGGCGCCTTTTCAACACCAAAGAGATGAATGGGGCCCAACTGCTTGATCAAAATGCCAGACACACAAGCACACACACCGTCCTGAGAATGTAAAACACACACACTCATACACACTGACTCAGATGGTAACACACTGTGTGTATAGTGATACTGTAACTTGAGTGATAGGTACCTCTCTGTTGGCACTGTGCTCTGGATCAATGAAATTATTGTGTTTTATGGGATTGTTTGAGTAATCTAACCTTTTATTTAAGCCTGCGTTTGATTTAAATTCCAAAATATAGGTCATAGCTGAGATATAAAGTATTTAAATTACCATATATATTCGGAATCATTTCAACCTATTAAAAGGAACCCGCACATTAGGGTTTAGTATGTGGGTATGTGCCGTGACTATTTTGCTAATGTCTGAGCAATATTACCACTTTCCAAACTGCACAAATCTTTCTCTTTTATACACAAAGACAATTTCATTGCATGTGAGAACCTACTTGAATAGACCATTCTGATTCTGGTAAAAGATTAATGATGTGTTATTGTTAACTATTTATTTTGTTGAATAATGGTAAAAGGTTGTTGTTACTTACTTCTGTGACTATAAAACCTTCTTCCCTAAAACCTCCCTGATTTTCAAATGGCTTTGTTTTGTTACATTGTGGGTTGTACTGTATGTGCCAATGTCATCAGATGGACTTTTGCCACTGGGTTTCCGTTTAAGAAGTTAAAATGACAGGGTGAATTAAAAAAGATTTCCATACAATGTTATCACATGAATCATGTTGAGAGATAACACAGAGCCCCTAGCCAATTTGGTAAAATAATTTTTCGATAAAAAAATACTTAAAGATAATTGTTTTAGACCTTTTAATAGTAAAAGATTACCTTAACAGAGCAGTCATGTCAAATTTGGTGACACGCCACTGAGCAGACCTCCACATTACAGCAGGAGGTTTCAGGCTTTCCGAACAGTTGTCATTCCCAACCGGACACATAGATAGATACATGTACTTGGTCCTTGGCATCACTAGATTTAGCCACAAAAGAATGGAAGGAAAAGATTGTGGTTTTGGTTGAAAACAAAAAGGATGTTCAAAACAATCTTAACTAAGCATTCAACATTACAGTTACTTGAAAGTGTGGTTCTTTACATAGGGTAGCTAAAAGGATCCTTATCAACCGTGTAGGTTGTAGAAGACTTTAATAAAACACCGATTTTTGACGCTAAGTGGCAAGGATGTAGCAGCATTGTGTTTCAGGGAAATTTTAAAAACATGTGCTTGATATACTCACAAGTTACCGAATTCTATGATTGATACTGATACTTTAAGCATATCTCAATTTTCCCGCCATGCTCCTCTAAATAGATTAATGAATACATTCACGTGATAACCATCATAACTGGCGTAATGAGAATTTATGAACTAATGCTGTATAGCCCTTAGAATATTAGATTACAGCTAGATTAGATTACATGTACAACATGTAGGTAATAATAATAGTGGTCAACATTCTTGACCCTATGCTGTTGTTGTGTTCTGGTGATTGGATTGCAGGCCGAGGAAGGGTTAAACCTTTAAAGAGATATACGTACCTCAGCGTTGACCCCTTGCTCTCCAAGGTATCTTCCCTGTGCAGGATTCTTATTCAACTCCAAACTGACAGTGTTTTTAATCTTTTCTTTGCCTCTTTCCTGGAGATTGGGGAAACAAAAATCAATAGACTGTGGCAGGCGATCTAGAAGCCTGTGAATTACAAGGCCTGGATCCAGGCAGCTCGGCAGCCTTGAGCAGGGGACCATGGGAGAATCATCAGAGACCAAGGGCAGGTCACAGGTTCAGGTCAGGAGCGCGCGCAGAAAGCAAGGTATTTACTGTCCGTGCACGGAAATGAGAAAAACGTCCAACGTGGCACCAAGCAAGGCAGCCTCGAATCCTCTCTCTTCATTTCTTCTTTAAAAAAGTTGTAGCTCTCCCACCTCGCTGCTCTCCCTTCCGATGATATACTGGGCCTGAGCCTGTGATAATGCCCACACTACAAATCTGAGAGCAGAACATATCGACACCTGGGTCTGTCATTATCCGTTAATCATGCTGCTGACGTACGTTTCAATCCAGGCTTCTTGGCAGCCCACCAAGCTACATAAATGACATCAGATAAATCCACGGGGGCCACAGAGCAGGTTCTTCCATCCGAACTCCAGATACCAGGCAAACTTACGCACTAAAACTCATCATTCTGCTTATCAGGACAGATGCACATCGCACACAAATTATGATACTGACCATAAACTACATGTGGAATGTGAGTATATTTAATTTAACAGCCCCCTTAAGGGAAATTCAGTTTAGTTTTCATCTGTTAAACAAATGATCATATTACCATACTTATGGTTTAGTGTTTCGTGACTGTAATTCATCCACAAACAAATTGCATTATAGGAATATTAGTCGAAAAGTCGATAGTATATGGAAACTAGGTATTTTTCTTACATTGAGGACAATAATATATTGCACATATTTTACGACACTAAAATAAAATGTTAATTAATTAAAAGAATCATTGCATTTCCTGCCTGGACTCCTCAAAATGCAATACCGATACAACAGACCGCTAGTGCCAATTGTATTATGACAGGGTGATCTAAGCCAATATTTTGGTTCCAAAAAAAGTTTTTTTTCATTATTTGTATTTGTTCCAATTTACAACACTACCAACGCGTTTAAAACTGCGACTGTAATCTTGGGAAAAAAGTTTCCCGAAAACGTAATTGAGAATAAAGTTAGCTGTAAGGGAATGAATATGTTTAGGAAACAGGGTTTGCTTATTTATTTTTCTTTTATTGTACATTACATGAAATTACTCTTGTGACTTAAGATAACATTGTATACAACTGTCATAATTAGATGTGTTTTTTTCTGTGTGTTCTCTATGGATCCTACAAAGGAAGGATAACATGGCAGTAAACTATTAAATAATTTACAGTTGTTATTAGGAACACCCTCCCAGCTCAATCCCATTGATCAGCCCTGCAATAAATCGCATGTCTATGATGCTGATAATGTTCAGTTAAGTTACATTGAGTCCTGCCACAACTAAAGCCCCTCCCCTTATTAGAGGAGATGTTATCAGGTTTGACAAACGGGTAACAACGTTTTTTTTTAAAACCAGTACTGGAAGGATGGAAATTAGACCAACTGTATTGTTTAGCATAAATGTGATTTATGAATACGCTGTCTCCTACAAATTACGTTCCAATACCAATGAAATACATTCTCAAATACGTTTTGACGAAAGCTCTAACCATTGAGTTATCCGGCTGCCCACAGAAACATATCTTGTACAGGATTATGCAGTTTAACTGTAGGTTACAGTTGTAAATTTAGACATAACAGAATAATACACAACAAAACTACTTGCGTCATGGTTTGGAAAAGCCCCCAGGAAGTGCTCCGGACGTTGTAACAAAGTTTTGTAGTGGCGAAAAAGTGGTATTACAACTTCCGTGCCAGTCCATGGCGTAATTGGGCCCAACAAATACTTTTTCCCATTGAATTACATTTGAGATGAATCAACTACCCAGTAAGATCACTTGAACATCACTTCAAATCACCAGGGCCTAAAAGAATTAAATGCTAAATGCCGAATTCTGAGTTATTTTACCTCTCCATTAATTTGACTGAACCTAGGCCTGGCCAGTTCTCTTTATACATCCATGGGTTTGGACTTCTTAGAAACTAATTTGTGATAAGTCAAAGACAATTGTGATCCAGGACAAAAATTCATTTCTCTTTAAAAGTAATTGCCAATGCCACTTGAATGGGAATATAGTTTGAAGGACAACAGGCTGGATTTGTTGAAATCAGTTTATCAGTTTATAACTTCATGTTTTTAATTAGGCCTACACTTTGTATGTCCGACAGTGGTTGTGGCTTAAACATGCACTATTAGCGGCACAAGAAACAGAGACATGCCCATAGTAGTGTTTTACTGCAAAAAAAATCATGACATTAACTGTATATTTAAGACCAGCACTTATTGAAGTTACCCAACACTGTGAGTATGTTTTCTACCTTTGCCCTGCAAGTCTCCATGTCATTGTATTCATAATCCTTGATGTCATCTCATCTTCGGGACATTGGTCCAGTTGGAAAATATTGCTTTGTAAACACTACATCATCCACCTCGCATCAAACGTGGTTGAGATTTAACATTTTCCCTCAGCAAAAAATAATGCCTGATTAATTTCTGTTTGAGAGTCCAGCCTGAAGCACTTTGATCAATATGTGTGCAACTACCTGCCAATGCTGGACTGACTGAGTAATTAGCCAATGCGCTCGGCAGGCCTGACGGGGGGGGGTAATGAAGTCACACAGGCTAAGGGCTGCCAGGAAGAAAATCAGCCGTTATTGCAATCCAAATAAAGACGGTTTCCCTTCAAAGCCTTGAATGTATAGATGGATGAATTGAGGGAACGCCATCAGATGCTCAGATACATCACAACAACACAACTCATCTGTACCCCCCCCCCCCC
>NW_011365232.1:0-7771 GCF_000735185.1 Notothenia coriiceps | reverse complement strand
CCCCCCAACATATGCTGACAGAAGTAGAGAGCCCGTTCATTTGCACGAATATTAATTCCATCCAAGATTGAGGAAGAGTGCTATAAATATCCGTGACCGCCTGATTGCTCCGGGAAGATCAAACGGAGACAAACAATGTACTTTCTAAACAGTTTGTTCTGAGAGAACCATGACAGAAATAACTGACAGCTCTTGATGAACAGGAACATCCAAAGATCAGACAAGTTTTTATTGCATCAGAAATTAATTCTAAAAATGATACATCACTCAATAGCATATTAAAAGCATTCAGCTCCCGCTTGAAGATTTTTTGATTTCCCTGACAACGGAGTCTAATTAGACCAAACACGTCTCTGTTTGTCTGACTGAAATAACTCAATTATAGAAACTCCAAACATCTGGATGCACACTCGCTGAATTGATTAGAACACATTTTTCCTGAAATGATTAAATAAGACATTAATCACTTTAAAGGCAGCTCCATCTCCATTAGAAGTATGCAGAAGTCAAAAGATGTGGAACCTCAACTAATCCAATCACGGCTGAACCCACACTCCTCATTATGTGCTGTTACACCAGAGTGTGACACATAATCAAATGTGCACAAATAGGTTTAGAATCGCAGACACGGCATATCTAAACTGGTTATTTTTTACTTATCTTGTTCTTTCATATTCAATGCCATGAGTTCCTATTGCGTTTATTTTTAGGTTGTTTTGTTTGTGACAGATTACACATATAATTATAATTATGTGCAAATGACTGTTGGCTGCTTCACTGATGAAGGCTGTGAGTTTTGGACACTATTCAGAATCAGAATTCCTTTATTTGTCCCGAAACTGGGACATTTACGGTATTTCAACAGCAAGAGTATAGTGCAGATTGAGTAAAAAGGGTAGACTTACGTATTATATTAAAAATGATGCATACGGTATTAATAATACAAAAACTCAATGAGTAAAAACAAATAAGAGATGGTAAAAAAAAGTTAAGTAGAAGTATATTTATAAAAAAAATCGGACCATAAAAACATTGAAATAGGTGTTAATGTAGACAAATTGCAAATAAATTGAAAGACAAATAAAGGGTATATTGCACACACAAGTTTTATATTCACATATTCAGCCATGTTTTTGGAAAGGCTTTGGCCCGTGG
This sequence comes from Notothenia coriiceps, assembly GCF_000735185.1. Classification (NCBI taxonomy): domain Eukaryota; kingdom Metazoa; phylum Chordata; class Actinopteri; order Perciformes; family Nototheniidae; genus Notothenia; species Notothenia coriiceps. Next base: position 6,616 of record NW_011365232.1, on the reverse strand, counting down.
GCTTATTACCTCTCCCTGTGTAGCCTTTGCCTATCAGCCTATTACGGGTGACAGGAGGACAGAGCCGAATCCTCTGTGGCCTTTAATTTCAGGAGTGGAAAGAAAAAGAAAACCCAATTGAAACTTTCTCTCAATGATTTGCTTCTTGATTTGACGCTGGACTTTTCCCATTGTCACAAAATCGATGGAGGCGAGACAGGCAGGGCCTAACTGGAGAGGCTTTTGGCTTTTCATGCCGAGCAGAGTGGAGGCAGAGCGTCAGGGTTAAGTGATGTGTTTCTGACGCTGAGTGGGTCTTGGACACCCCATTCGCTCAGCCACCCTCTGGAACTCGCAGGCCTAATGGCAGGGCAAATCACTGGGGGGAAGGGGACTGAGTCGCTGTGTGTGTGTGTGTGTGTGTGTGTGTGTGTGTGTGTGTGTGTGTGTGTGTGTGTGTGTGTGTGTGTGTGTGTGTGTGTGTGTGTGTTTGTGTGTGTGTGTGCTTATTGTCCATGTGTTTGCTTGTGTTTAGAGGAGAAAGTCTCTCGAGCATTGGATTGTTCATAAAAACCAAGCGAGAGCCGCAACGTAATGACTTCAATCACCTCCCCGAAATCAAAATTAAAAAGTGGGACATCACAATGGTCACAGCTATTATCATTGTAATGGGGTGGCCACAATCTGCCAGCTGCTGTGTGTGCGAGTGCATGTCCTGAGTGTGTTTGTGTGTTGGGGTCATCTCTGTCCCTTCCCTTGTGTCACCTTTGATCGAATGAATAAATACAAATACAAGAGAAATGTCACTGCTGTCATGCCAAAATCTCCAAAATGTCAGCTTGACAGGAGAAATAGTCCTTAAGATTTTCATTACATCAAATCCAATTTTAGATGCTATTCATGTCTGGCATTTTTTACGCAATAGCCATTCAATGAATTTGCATTCCTCTGCGGCTATACTGCCAGAAAAACAACAGCACGCCAAAAGGTCCTTATGCAGAGAGTGGCTTGATGGGTGGGTCAAGTGTTGGGCTTTGAAGTGAGAGGCTGCTGTTGGCTGTGACCAAAACCAGAGAATCAGCTCATTTGTGGTCCCAAACCTTAGCTACGGTAGTATAGATATACAGCTATATGAATATAACACTTATAGATGCAGCATTATGGCATCAATAACATTGACCATCGCATGATTACGTATTTTCAATGAAAGTGCAGTTGAGTTCTTTTAGCATCACCTTTGTCTTTTTCTAAATCCTTAAGAATTGTAATACATATCTTTCCTTGTCCTCATGACATCTTCCATCGGGGTAAAAGAAAATGGCTAGGAAAACATAAAGGACATCTTTTGTTGATAATCTGACTACCACCCAAGGAACAAGAGATAATAAAAAAACAATGCATGCACATACTGGACGAAATGCAAAAGACAACATGGTGCATGTGTGCATTTTGAACAATGCTGGGGAAAACATTTGCTAATGTTGAGTTACCATGTTTTTCATTTGTCGTAGCTAAAACATCAAAAATAGGTCCAACAGGTCAACAGAAACAAGTAGTCAAGTTGAAAACAAGTCGTCTGCGGCGTCAAATGAATTGGGAAAAACAATGGAGAATGGTGAAATTACAAACCAAGTTGTCCAATAAAAACATTCCAGACATCTTGCCGCTGCTGTAACTCGTGTTTTTTCATTATTAGAGACATTATGATCCATGCTTGTTGGCTCACTAGACCTTTATGGTGAGTATTTCAACTTATAGAACGGATTTTTGCAGTTACAAAAATAAAACTGTAATTAAAACAGTTTTTCCCTAAAGGATTATTTTTCTTAAAGGTCAACAAAGAAGTCACTTAACCATAGAGGACCTTGTAATCCTTCAAGGTAAAACATTACCATTTTAAGGTTTTCATCTCAACAGTCACATCATGCAAAACAAACCATTACGTTTGACATTACAATGAGTGATAGTAATGAAGCTCCTGACACTGAGTTCGGCATAAAGGACTAGTCAAAGAGCATTGAACCAGGATCACGGATTCCTGAGAAGCCTGAGTAAATGCTCTTAGGCAGATAGGGAAGGCCATAGCCATTTGGGTAAGTAGGGAGCAATTACACATGAGGATGATTTAGGGGGATGCTGTCACCGTGGTGAGGAGCCAGGACCTCTGCAGATGAAATGAAAATGGCCCGTATAATGGCAGAAGCGACAACGCAGCCACTTTGGATGGACTGACTATTACTGCACGTCAACACGGGCAAGAAAAAGAGCAAAACTATGAGGGGGGCAATTAGAGAACATGAAAGAAAATGGATCACTGAGGCATCAGCGCTGAGGAGAATGTTACAGCAGAGGACTTCTGAGCAGGACTTAATGCAGTGATTTATAGAATTTGTCATCGCAGACATGTATGTTATAAATTTCCACACTGCAGTAATAGCGATAATGAGGTCACCAACTGTACAGTGTCATCTCAGCACTTTGGGGTTCAGGCTCAGCGTTGAGAGAGGTTACCCGACCCGGCATTCTGAATCATTAGAAGATGGCATCAGTCACCAAACATTACCTTAATGCAAATGTCAGTCTGACTTTGGGTTTGTCTCTTTCTCTTGTGATAGAGACTCTCGGATTAGCGGAACAGCTAGTGATCAGTTTAGGAAGGTCATCATTCAAAATCCACACTAAATACAGCCCAGAAACGAACGCTCATCTGCATCATCATTATCCACACGACCATCATCATCATAATCATTATGTAAATATGCTCCCAACATTTTGCAGTTTGGATCCTGGACGGCGCAGCAGGCCCAGTCTTGCATTTGCATGTGCATATTTCAGTGTTTTTCCCAAGAACGCGCCGCAGCAATTAACACAGGATTAATTGGCATCTTTATCTCATTAGGGCCAATCAGATCAGAGTATGATGAGGTTTCGGCGTACTCCCATTTGTTTAAGCCGATTGTGGTAATTGCTGTCATTATTATGGGCTCTTTAGCGTCATCCGTGGGCCTCCTATCCCTGCCTGGACCCCATAAAGCCCAGCCATGTGTCACGGCTCAGTTTAGTTAACCCCTGGAACGAGCCCGGTGGTGCCGGCGTGTGGTTAACGGCCGAGCGGTGATTAGCACTCCACACATCAACCCATTAACACGTCGCCCCCCTCTCAAACTGCCTTTGTGTTCACTCCTAATTACGGTCCTACCTTCTCCAAATAAAAAACATAACAAGCCCCACGTGAGGGGGGGCATGTATACATATGGAATCAGGCACACCAAGGTTGAATATGTGGAAGTGTGTTTTACAAAGCCCCAGGGCCTCGTTTATCAATCGTGCAATGATATACTTCACCACTGTGGCACGTACATGCCATAAAATACGATAGATATCACTTTATAGACAATGAGAGGGAATTATGGTTATTTCACACACTGATATTAACGTTTTGAGTAGGGCTGATATGAGGAACACGGAAGAGGTCTACGCCCACAATATATGTTTTACAGCATCCTCACCATAATAACTACAATGTGGATCTAAAGCATCAGAAGACAGTATTTCTAAGAGAGGGAGCTATTACTTCAACACAAACTCAGATCTATAGCCCACCGGAGAGAAGTAGCAGACGGATATTGAGATATAGTGTACAATAGAAAAAGGGAGCCATTGATCCCGCAGAGTGCAAACTTTACACTTGCTGCTAAGTTCTCTAAAGGGGGCAATCAAATGTTATATGCTCGTAACTATTTTACCCCCTCTAAATGTTAACAACTGTGCACTCGTGCTATACGGCGCGTCCCCTTTGTTGATCCGCCACCGTGATGAGCCCCATCGTCATGGATTTGTAATATAATAACAATCTGAGGACGTGCGATGTAACGAGGTGCGAGTGTTTCACCTTGACAACTAAAGTAAATTCATAGGGCCAATATACTGCACTCACAAGTCAACCAAGTCCTTTGGGTGCTCTAAAAACATATGGGAGAGGATCTATCTGTCAAACTCTTTGAACGAGGGCAGTGTTGAGAGGCCCATGAGGCGCTCTGATGTATCGTCTCTTCAGCAACTTTGCAACTCGGGAATGCTGATTATTTGCTCAAATAAGAACTAGTAGGAAGCGTGACTATTGCCACACAAACTGACTTTTGATGCAACCGTAAAATATCCAAAAGAACATTGTTCAGTCAATGCTCCAGCCATGAAATTATTTTTTAAAACCGGATTATACCATAAAATCAATGTCAATCTTAAGAATTGTGAAAGTGTGCCAAAAACAGATACTTTGAACACCCATATGAATGAATTTAGGCTTTCCGAAAGTTAATTGGCCGTGACACCCTTTCTAGTCCAACTTACGTCCTGGTTTGCAGACCCCTTTGACTCTCCAGTAGAGTAGGAGACACATAAAGTGATACCGAGCTTTGGGACAGGGAGACACAAATACTTATTGAGTGTGTCGTGAAGGAGAACCAGTCAGAATTAGAAAACCATGAGCTCCATCAGTGCCCTGACAGCCTTTCCTTACATGACAGCAGCAGGCACTAGTTGTACCCACTCACCTATGCCTCTAAGCACAAACAAAGCTTTGATTTCCCTCATGTTCGCCCAAAAGTAACCCCCCTCTCTTTCTATGTGTACCACATCCACGAGAACACACTCCACCCCGTCGCCCCTCATCCCCCCGAACACAATCTAAGAAGGAGCATAGCCATCTGTACCTCCGGGGAGGCTTCTTCTTCTTCAAAGAGCAACATGTTCAGTATTATGGCATCTGAAAGACTCTCCATGACCGAGGAAAGTAAATCAGTCACATAGCTGAAGACTGACATACTCGGAAAAGACAACACCAACAGCTAGACTGTAAACCCCCTTAAGAACTTGAACATGCATTCTGTCCTGTTTTTAAGGCTAGGCTGTCACCTATTAGCCTTTTTGTATGAATCCATTATGAACATAGAAATGTGTGACTCTTTACATAGAGTAAAGAACTTAAGGTGATCATGTGTTCGGTTCAAATGTATTTAAACAAAAAATACTTTGGCTAAAATATATGAGAATTACTGTTTGTCCAATGATTAACCATGATTATCTGGAAGGAGACCAATTCTTTTTTAGGGGGGTCACTATACATCCAAACAATACTGTAAATGCTGCTACAAAATAATCAGATTGATGTTAAACATTTAACACATTTTGTTTCCAATACCACTAAAGAAATGAGTACATACTGTAGGCCTACAGCAGGGGTGGCCAACCCGCGGCTCTCGAGCCGCAGTTTCATGCGGCTCTTCAATTCATATCGAATTTTATATGTGTGAGTGTGGGGGAGAGACACGGACTCCTGACAGTTAAACCTGATATTTAGTAGGTCTGTTAAGTATTGAATGCTGACGTAATTTGGCCGGTGAAAGTTGCTTGGGCTCGGATAAAATCGCTCCGTTACTTTCGTCCCGGCTCTCCCTACGTGTGTATGTGTGGTGTCAGGTGTCAGTATGAGAGAATGACAGCGCCGTCTAATTTTGATCAGGAGCCCGACGCGAAGGGTGTTATTTTCCCATTATCCCGCTTATTACATGGCCACATTCTCAACAAAGTAACGATATGACTCCCAATATTAATTGAAATGTTTTTATTGATTTAAAAAATATTGCGCTATTATTTATTTAAAATGACATGCATCCGCTAAGAGAAATAGTCCGTTGTTACTGTTTGAACGCAGCAACGGCAGGAACTGCTTGACAGCTGTCTGTCTGTTCTGGATTAACAACGTGTCACGTGTTATGAATTGACCAATCAGAATTGAGTATTAAACACTATCTGACCATGAATAGAGAACCGCAGTGACGCGTCGTAAAACCCGGAAGTAAGTTAGCATTTTTAGCACTTCCGGTTCCATCCTCAAAAAGCAATGCATTTTTTCCATAGGGTTTTGGAAAATAGCTCGAAATAAGGTCTGTGGTTGACACAAATTTAAGAGATGAATCACGTTTTGTTCTACAACATTAAATACATCAGCAGTGACCCCACTGGGGATTTTTGAAGAGTTTACGTGTCTGAAAAACGATGGTTGTTACCGAGTGGCTGAATAGGACTACAGAAATTGTCGAGGCCGTTTTACGTCATTACGCCGAGCACGTTAACACTCCCGCTAAATTTGTTTTCCCCTGTGTTCTTCTTGAAAGCAAGTAACTGCCTATCTTTAGTATCTGTATATCTATATCTGACCATTAGAATCTGCATCTTTGAAATTGTTCGTTTTTAACACCGTAGTTTTACAAATTATAGAATAATTAATTACCAGTGTTTTCCAATTTTACTCAGCAGTTCGTTTCGTTAGCTAACGTTAGCTAAAGCTAGCGCTACTAGTTAGCTACGCAATGGTTTGTTGCTTTGCTCCAGGTTGCAGCCACAGGTCTTCGCATGAAACGTGCTTGTTCTATCGTTTCCCGGCCGATGTTTTCCAAAGGAGAGTCTGGATTCGTGTCATGAGGTAAGCTGACGTTACATTTTTGTCCATGTCACGGTGAAATGTAAATGATGGGAAGTGACTGTATTGCCGTTTTAGAGATGGCGCTGCTGAAAAGACCGCAACATAAGTAAAGATAATGAATACATCCTATTAAAACCTGCGTGGCTTATATGA
>NW_011365231.1:0-3280 GCF_000735185.1 Notothenia coriiceps | reverse complement strand
TGTGCGTGTGTGTGTGTGTACTTGAGTATTTCCTTTTTCAGCTTCTTTGTACTTCTACTCCACTACTATTTTGACACTTACTTTATAAACGGTAACATGTTGTGTTTATATGATGTCAGTATATGCACTACTCATTTTCTCAGTACTTTCTCAAATTTGCTCCATATTGACAAATTATTACAACATTTTTAAAAAAACGCACATGTATTTTGTAATGATAAAAACATTAAGAAATATATTTCTTATCATAATTATCCACTTTTAAAAAGCCATTCTGTACTTTGAGCTGATAATACGGTACTTATCGCCTTTTGCTTAGGTAACATGAACTACTCAGGACTTTTGCTTATTTGTAATGTACGTATGTTTTAGATGTGGTATTAGTGCTTTTACACAAGTAGATTATCCGAGTACTTCTTCCACCTTTGGCCTAGCTGATAATCTCGTCTCAATGGGAGGATGCAATCACATTCTTGCAAACATCTGAGTCTGATGACCTTTCCTCTGTGTCATCATATCAAACCTATCCAATATATATAAATAAGATCCACCCTACCTTTTGTTCACTGTGGAAGCCGTCGTCCTCCACCGGGACATCTTTCCTGGGGCTCGTGAGGTCTTTCAGGGACAGGCATTCAACTTCCATCTGGGAAATCTGCAGTTACATAAAGTTGAAGATGGTTATAAGCAGTGGTGTAAAGTAACTAAGTAGACTTACTCAAGTACTGCACTTAAGTATAGTTTTTACGTACTTGTACTTTACTTGAGTATTTCCATTTAATGCTACTTACTTTATACTTCTACTCCACTACAGTTCAGAGGAAAATGGTGTACTTGGACTCCGCTACATGTATTTAATACCTTTAGTTACTTTACAGATGTGGATGAATGATGTGAAATCTAATCAAGTGTTAAATCAGACTTTAGTTCCACCTGGAGTAAATCCACAAGCTACCCTGCAGTATACAAAGTCATTCAAACTAGCTGCACCTTTACCAGCTTTGAGAACACTTTCATGATCAATCATTATAAAACATATCATATATATTATTCTGAAATGGACCAATCTGCACAATGACTACTTTTACTGTCGCTACTTTAACTATATTTTGATGATAATACTTTCCTACTTTTACTTGAGGAACATTTTGAATGCAGGACTTTTACTGTAACAGAGTATTCCTACACTCTGGTACTTCTACTTTTACTCAAGTACAAGATCTGAGTACTTCTACTTTAACTCAAGTACAAGATATGAGTACTCCTCTGGTTATACTAGGAGAATCAGACTTATATATAATGAATAAATGGGGAAGTTAAGACCAGTTCAGAAAACTCAGAGGACTGGTCAGCTGAATTTGGCGCAAAGGGTCTCAGCTAATAATTAGCCCTTAGCAAGCTAACTCTTATACCTTTACACATGTATTATTGCCCTTATATTCGATGCTGACATAATGTAAACACATTATATATCAGCTGGTTTAGCATGTTAAGTGATCTGTGTGTTATTACATGATGTCAATACATGAAGTACTGTAAATATGTAGTTAGCCATAACAAGCTCCACTTATTAAAAGGGCCAAATCACTCAAATCACTGCATAAATGTAAGTGTGGCAGATCCTGTGAAACTGAACAACTGTATTACTGTTATTAATGCCTAATGATACAAGATAGTTTAGCTTAAATCAGCTACTTTCAGCATTCCTTAACTCAAAGTGCAAAACTACTGGAGGGAAAACACGTCTTACCTTTTCTGTGCTGCTGAATGAATGAAATACTCCAATGTAACTCAGTATCCGGTGTATGTACAGACTTGTCAGTTCGTAGATCCTTCAGACTGTAACCTAGCAGCTCGGTTTCCCTCTTTAAATAAGCGGGTAAGTCTCTCTCAGCCTGTTTTCTGGCACTTCTCTACGGAAACTCAGCTCACTGTCCCGGGGAGACTCCAGCATCACCCGCTAAAGATTCTTTTCTGGCGCTCTCAGACATCTGGCTCACCACAGCCAATCAGCGTTCAGGTGTAAGGAATCGTCATTGTTCCACAGCCAATCCGATCAGTTGGAACCTCAGCATCTACCAATGGGCGTGGACTAAGGCCACGCCCACAGGGTCATGTTGGCGGGGCAACCGGCGCGCTCTGTCCAAGCCTGAGCATTTAAAATAAATAGGAAGTCTCACTCTGCGAAGATTTATTTTTGTCATATTTAAATGTATTTATAATGCACAAAATGTACAGGAAAGCACCCATTTGGACCTCAGGGTCCAACAATGCTCCCTTAAATCTATAATTAAAAATAATAATGTGTATTAAAAAATATGTAAAATGTTATAAAAAGGAACATTTAAAAAAAACACATTTTAGGAATAAAGGCAACTTAAAGAGAGTTAATACATCATCATCTATACAAATATGAGATTTGTGTTTGTATGTAGCCTATTCTAGTATCAGATGTTTACCCTAATTGTGTTTGCGATGCATCATCTAAAAGGAAACCTATGCCTTGTGCCAGTTAATGTCTGTAAAATAAGATATTCTACAGATTTATATATTTTTCTTTTTCATACGAGTGACTCCTCTCCACATTAGAGGATCTTTGACTTTCAGCTGTGTGTATGAGCTTCTTCTCCGGAGTAACGTCAGGTAGTGAGGAGGCACATAGAAACCCATTATATAGCTTTAAACTAATCACCCAGGCTTTTGTGTCCTGTTGTAATTAGCTCTGCGGGTTAAACAGATGGGAGGAGGGACAACCTGAGGCGCTAATATCACCTGGTCCACAGCGGGAAAACCTGCAGAACCTCAGGGTCCCGCCCTGCATGCAAAGTGTCTGAGACCCAACCCCAATACACACGATCTGCCGCCAAACTCTATCCAAATCTGCGGGAGAAGGAGAGAAACAATGCATGCTGAAGCCCCTTTTTATGCAGAGGGAGAAGTACTTGGATCATTTACTTTAATACAAATTACAATAATCTGGGCCTCTAAAGAAGAAGGAGGGAAACAAGGCATGCTGAAGTACATTTATAAAGAGGAAGAAATACTTAGATAATTTGCTTAAATAAAAATTACTATAATCTAGGCCTCTGCAGAAGAACGAAGGAAACAATGCATGAAGCTCTTTTTATGCAGAGGAAGAAGTACTTGGATCATTAACTTAAAGGGGACCTATCATGCAAAATACACTTGTTATGTCTTTTATATAAAGATGTGTCCCCGGTGTGGGAACTCACGCAGCGTCAGAAAATAAAACCCTCTCTCTTTTCCTCCGTACCCAAAT
>NW_011365230.1:0-44623 GCF_000735185.1 Notothenia coriiceps | reverse complement strand
CCGATTTACAGAGGCACGTTGCCCCTACATGGAGCACAATGCATCTCAAATTTGACTTTTTTCTCAGAATTTGACTTTTTTTCTTCAAAATGTCACTTCTTTTTTTTGATTGTGACTTTTTTTCCAGAATTTGGATTTTCTTTTTAAATCATTTTTGTGACATTCTCACTGAAGAGACTTGCGATTATTTGCCCTAGACTTCTGCTTTCAGTCGTAGTTAATCATGAAGTTATTATCACCCTATCCGATAATCCAATGCAGAGGCAATAATGTAATATAATACATTATTTTATATATATGATATATTTATATATGTATTTTTATATAGTTTTAAAGTTACAACCGGCCCTTTGAGTGCAACCATAATGCTGATGTGGCCCACGATGAAATTGAGTTTGACACCCCTGATTTAGAACAATAATTTCACCTTGTGAAGTTTGACTATGCAAGAAAATGACTGCTTAGCCATTCTTTAAGTTATACGTTTTACAAAATACTCAGAAGTAAAAAGGAGCACAAGTGATACACAGCTTGAAGCAGGATTTGAAAAGGTGAACATTTAATAACATGAAATCATTTCTGAACTTAATAAAGTGATGTTTTAATCCTCCTGTTATCCTTGGGGTCAATCTGACCCCATTCAATGTTTAACGCATCTAAAAAAATGGTTCACATTATTTTTTTTGCTTAGTCCTCACTAAATTAGGAAAAGTCATGAAATACTAATGGGTAAACATAGAATGAACATGAAGAATGATATTGAGGTGACTATTACATGCAAATGTATCATTGAAAACAAAACTACCCTCTACTTTAGTTATTGGTCCTTTAACAACATCAGAAAGATCTTACTTTAACATTTTATTTCAGTCAGTGAGATTTTATGGTGATTTATATATATATTTTCGATAGTCACATAATAGGAATTCTGGATGTATAAAGGGGTCTGTGGGGGGGAAGGTTGGGGTAATGTTTTATTTAAATGGTTATTTAGGTAAGATACCTAAAGCACCAGAGACATACATGTTGGTTAAAATGTGGAATATGATCATTGTCTTGATTTTTAAACTACTGGGGTCAAATTGACCCCAGAGGTCAGATTTGGGTGTAAAGTCAATCTGAGGATAACAGGAGGTTAACTTGCCTGTAGCTTCTTTCGGTCCTGCAGGGTAGAAAAGCTGACAGAGTCTGGGATAAACTCCTCCAAATGTGTTTTGTTCTTCTGGAGTTGAGAGTGAAAAGCCGAGCAGGACTTTCTGTACCTGCAGTGAAAGATTTCAATACATCAATATGACATTCTCTGAAACTGAAATGGGAAGCTAAATGGGAACAGAGCCGGCTGCAAAATCTGTAAAATTAAGTTATTTAAAATGTTAATATGTTCACAAAGCAGACTGTTTTTGTCTTTGGGGTATTTCTTTTGTCTAGATGACAAACAGGTGGAATCGACAGCAACATACAGTAGAGGGGTAAATTGTAAATATTTGTCTAAAATATGTGTCAAATTGTCACTGCAAAAGGATGCTGCTGATCCAAATGACTTCCTAAAGTTAACCACACAATACAATTTAATTTTGGATGATGATCAACTGCGCTCATCTGTCAGGTCTAGCTTTAACTCACATGCTGACAGTTCTTCAAACCACAGACATTTAAGAGCTGAGATAATAACCCCTACCTTTCCAGTACTTCCTGTTCCGAGGAGATCACTTCCTGTTGTGAGGCGGCCGTCTCTGGGATGACGGTCCACTCGGCCTCCTGCTTGGTCTCCACAGTGTCGCCCCTGACAACCGCCTGGGAGATGGGAAGGTCACATAGTAGCAGTTCAGAGACAAGAAGAGAACGAGATGCAGCAGAGCCGATCCACTTACTGAGGATTAGCCCTGCTGCTGCTGCTGCTCTCACAGGTCAGTCTCAGCCAATCACAGTGCAGAGTTCTGCTCGGACCAGGAAGTCTTAAGGAAATGCCACTTGAAATGCTATGTATAAAGTGAATAAGATTCATTTGGGAAATGAACACATGCAACAATCTGATATACAGTAATTAGCCTGTAATACACCAGTCGAATAAAAGCCATTACCATTTTTCTGGACTGAAACCTGTCTCATGTCAATTTGAAATGTCTGCAGAGGCACAGGAACTGAAGGGAAGTAAAGTTATTGTTTTGGTTTGCAGGTAGGAATCAAAGATATCCGTTTCCCTTTGCACCACCTCCATCCTGAGCAAACTCCCAATAAGCTTTTTATGTGACTTTAACTTCACATTGTATAATTTGTTGGTTAAAATACAGTTGTAAATGTTTTTCTAGGAGCTTACAGAGTTACTAAAATACCTAGTGCAGCGAGAGAAAGCAAGAAAAACAACAAGGAGATCTAATGAACGTGTTCTCTCCCTACCTGTATGTGAGCCCGGGTCTGCTGGCTGCTCTCTGTGAAGTGCAGCAGACGAGCTTTCAGCGGCTGCTCTTTGGATCTAAGTGCAGACTTCAGTTTTTTCTCCAACCCACAGCTTCTACGTTCCCCCTCCCTCTCTGCCGGGACATCCTGAGCCCGCAGGTGGAGGATATCACCCTGAGGCTGCGCTGTCACAGAGCCACACACAGGTGAGAGGTCTTGTTGTTGTCTGTCCACGCTTTGTGTCTGACGGTTGCTGTGCTGCGTGTCGGCCGACATTCTCAGCAGGGGGGTTCCCCGGGGCTGCCGTCCCCTGCTGAGGGAAACAAAGGTTTATTAGGGGGAGGTCGAGGCGGGTAATTAGGAATCTCATTAAGATTAATAGAAAGGAAGGATTACACAGTGAATATTCTGAATAATAAAGTTGTCTGCTTCAATTAAACAATGCATTTGAACTTAAATTCAAATCCCAGTTTGTAGCCTATAGAACCTGAATGTTAATTTAAGGGTACATGTTTAAGCCAAACAATGCTGTTTCTTCCTGTCTGTCTTTACAGATTTTTTTTTATAATCTAAAATCTGACGTAATTTTTAATGTTTAATGTGCTGTCTACCACAAATTGGTTTTAACACTTAGTAGAATACACATTAAATAATAAGCTTCCTTTCTGAAAAAAAGAAAACAGACGTGTCAAAATACATCCAAGAGAAGCAGATCTTATGGTTCGCTTTTTATAAAACTATATTATTTCTAAGATATTACAGAGCCGGCTGCAAAATCTGTAAAATTAGACTGTTGTCTTTGGGGTATTTCTTTTGTTTAGATGACTAACAGGTGGAATCGACAGCAACATACAGTAGAGGGGTAAATTGTAAATATGTGTCTAAAATATGTGTCAAATTGTCACTGCAAAAGGATGCTGCTGATTACTTACTAAAGTTAAACACACAATATACACTTCATCTCCTTTGCATTATCTTACCAGTCAGAAGTGAGCACTGCGTCACTGGATTGTGTTTCTTGAGCTTCATCTGACTCCTGGAGCTGGTCGGTTGCTTGGCAGAAGGACTGTCCCTGTGTTAGTGTCTCACACAGCTCTTGTAATGATTCAACCTCATCAGATGCAGCTCCATCCATGACGACCTGGGAGAAATGTGAATTTCGGAGAAACTGAAATAAAGTATCTTTCTGATCATCTGTCAGAAACATACAGCTTGCCACACAGCACAATCAGATGATATTTGTTACAGAGTTAGGAAGTACCTGGTGCTGCGACACAGAGTCATGGTCAGTCTGGTCAGTGGTTACGTGCAGAGCGTTAGTTTGAGTTTCACATTGCGCAGCAGAAAATGACTGATGTCCATCTCTGATCTGACACCAAAAGATGGGAACAAAGGCAGCCATATCTCTGCGTACATCCTGAGTGCGACACAAACGAGCCAATTCAACTTTAAAGACAAATGTTAGTGGTGCCAGGTTCATGCAATATCAAAACTGTTGACAGAAAACAAATAAAATGGTTAGTTTGCTGGGCTTTTTAGTTATGACTTGTGTTGTATTGTTACAGGAGTAAAACATTTACATGAAACTGGATTTATTATTTTTCAGAAATAGATTTTTTCAAATGACACATATTGGCCATCTTGCAGAGAGTTACATGAGAGGATCAATAACACTCCTTTAGCAGGTGAAACAGTTTTTAATGTATAGTCCCTGTCATACCTCCCACTGCTTTCTGACTGAGTCTGAGTGGAGCATCAGGTCCTGGAGCTGGGGCCCCGTGCAAAAGGCCCCCAAACACTCCACAGCACTGAGGAACTCATCCAGGATGGCAGGCTGCAGAGTCTTTAAAGCTTTCTGCACACAAAGACATCAAGCTGGACAAACATGCAAACAATGGCAGCTATGCGCAGCACAACACAGAGCTCTAAAGAAGCTAACATTCAGAGTTTCATTTTGAGATTCCAAGGTCTGGATGTTGTAGCACAAAATGCATTTGCTCTGTTGTAAGGATTTGATAAGGAAAGCTTTACATTCACTAAAAGACAGAAATAGAAATGTCTCACACTCATTAGTAGGAAAAAAAAAAAAAAAAAAAAAGGTCAAAACTCTTAAATAAAAATGTACTTTTATTCTTTAAAAATCATCAAAATGATGTTGTTGATGTAACTACTAATACTATATAATATACTTCTTTTTAGATGGTTAAAAAAAATGTATTAGGGTAAGTGATGTGTTTCTGTTTCATAAAATTGTACCTGTTTCTTCTTGGCTTGGGACACGGACACCTCTCTGCCACCAAACAACCTGATGGCTTGTTGGATGCGTCCCTGCAGGCGAGACCGGGCCTTCTCCAGCCGGCTCCTCGCCATCGACTGCGCTCTGGAGTGAACTTCACTGCGGACCATCACCAGAGGCTTTGGAGAGGTCGTATCACTCTGTGCAGGGTTGGGCTGCCCTCTTATTCTGGTTTTCAACGTTTGACTTTTTGATGAAGAGGAGCTTTCCTTTTCCTCTGGGTCTGGACTCGTCACATATTTAGACAGAACTGGACTTTTTGGTCCGACTGGAGTTTGGATCCTAGCAGGTAGAGGTTGATCCTTTTGACTTGGACATGAAACTCGAGTGCTGGATTTAGAAAATAACTGGAATACAGGTTCAGGTTCAGCTTGAGTTATAACAATGGTTGGTTTATCATTTGTATTCGCAGGCTGATTCTTGGTCCAACCTCGAAGACCTGTCATCCTTGGTTGAGGCGTAACAGATGGAGTCTCAGGTGAAGCCAGACCTGGCTCCTGGTTTTGCAGCATCACATTCCCAATCTGGTGTACATGTTTGGTTCTGGCCACAACAAATAACCCTGCCTCTGGCTCTCCTGGAGTCTTACGGGATGTTTCAACAGGTTGCAGAAACCCAAGAGAGCAAAACATTCCAAAAATCTCCTAAAAAAGAAAAAGAAAATAAGCCCAAGCAACGACTGAACAACTGAAGGTTACCAGACATTCATTGAACTGACCTGGCAGTGGGAGACTGCCTCTGAGATCCTGTCCTGCAGGTCAGAGGTGCTGAGGTTCTGTAGAGGAGAGGTTTTCTGAACTCGTGCCACAAGATCCAGGAGATCCTGTCCCTCAGATACAACCTGCTTCTCAAGCTGCGGCCCTCGAGAAATCAGCACCTAAAGAGGATTATACCCAGTTTTATCATTTCAGTGGGCACACATATCACACGCCACTGGAAGAGATGCCTCTCTGTGGTATCTATCTATCTATCTATCTATCTATCTATCAATCAATCAATCAATCAATCAATCAATCAATCAATCAATCAATCAATCAATCAATCAATCAATCAATCAATCAATCAATCAATCAATCAATCGGATACTGCTGTAATAGGCCTAAGGCCTTTTAGTTGCTCATAAATAAGTAGATCACTGTTCTTTATATACTATGGATGCTGGCAACAGTCACATAGTCCAAAGTGAAGGGGATGTTTAACCAGTAATGGTCGAGGCGGGACTTTCAGTAGGGAGTCTGTGCAGATCACAACATGTCATATCTGGCAACATAGTCAACTAAGGAATAATAGAAAAACAACTGCTATAATACCCTAACAATGTACAAGTAATAACTAGTAAATAACTAGTAAACTGACATTAGAAATGTATAACAAATCTGGCAAGCTGCAATTTGCAACATGCCAGTATTTGCTATTGCTAATTCCACTATTCCTATAATAAAAGCAAATACTTTAGATGTATAAATGAACAGGCTAGAGACCTGTAGGAGTGCGATTTGTGAGCATCTATCATTTGTGTATTATTTATGATACTGCCATCATTTGTAAGTGTTAACAAATATCTTTTGTGAAAAGGACTCATGGATCATTTATGATGACTTTTACCTAAAAACAACAAACAACCAAACAAACAC
Organism: Notothenia coriiceps; assembly: GCF_000735185.1. Classification (NCBI taxonomy): domain Eukaryota; kingdom Metazoa; phylum Chordata; class Actinopteri; order Perciformes; family Nototheniidae; genus Notothenia; species Notothenia coriiceps. Next base: position 38,296 of record NW_011365230.1, on the reverse strand, counting down.
AACAAACTAATGCCTTATTAGAAGTGTTGCTGACTTTGGCTGCAGGTTCCAATGCAGAGCGCCCTCTGTGCTTCCTGTCCTCCCTGAGCTGGTGCCAGTCCAGAGCCTCTGAGCTCCAGCGGTCCAGCTCAGCCAGACGGCCCTCCATCCCCGACGCAGCCCGCTGCAGCTCTGCACAGTTCGTCTCTGCTGCAGCAAGCACCTGTCAGACACACACAGGGAATCAGGACTGAACCCTTTGTCTAAGTTTATCATACTAAAATACAGGAGAGCTACACTACTGTATGTACACAGGATAAGAGATCAATACAAAATCTGTGGAAACAACAATGTCTACAACCACCGTGTTTCTCTCTTTTTCTAATTTGCTCTTAGAATTGCACACATAATAAATCATCAGTATGACTTTAGTCACCAACTACAAGAAGGAAGACGCTCTATTGAAATGCATCACAGTTGGTCAGAGAATGTTTGCAGCAGAGTACCTGTGGGAGAGTTTTTTGGAGGTTCACTGTGTTGCTTGTTTGCAACTCTGTGGATGGACTGAGGCATGAAAGGTCCACCTCGGCCATCTTCTTACTCAGTCCCTAAAAAGTAAAAACAACAAGAAGCAAAAAAGAAAAACCAGTTAAGGCACAGAAGGATTTAAAAAGATTGTCTACTGCTGCTGATTTTTATTTAGTCATCCATTAATGAATGTAACTTTAACAACCTGTAGTTTCTGCCTGGCGGCCTTCAGTGGGACGGAGGCCACCTCCAGCGGCTGCCTCAGTAGCCAGCTGGCCTCCTGGGTCAGTGAATGCATCGTTTGAAGAGAAGGTGGACCAACACTGGGCTCCGATGATACTTCCTAAGAAGAACAAGCTTTATGAAACCTTTATTGATGTCTGTTTGCCTCTTACGTCAACAACAGACATTCTGTTAATAATGAACATTTAAAATCCTTTGTGTTCATTGCATTAAAAGGTAGGGTAGGTAAGAATGGAGAAACCAGCTCGAGTGCGCTAGAATTTGAAAATACACAACCGGAAAAAATCTGCCCCTTCCATCAGACTTCCTTACAGAGACCCTCCTCCAACACACACAAACGTGCACATGACCACGATATAAGTTTGTGCACAGATGGAAGGCTGACAGGCAGGTAGGCCATCCAGTTATTTTAGGCGGGCCGGCTCAGATGATTGGTCGTGCTTTTTACAGAGCCACGGCTTCCAGGGATGACATTTTTTAATGTATTTATTGTCAAAGCATTTAATATATTCATTGCTATCGGGATGTTAAGAGCATTCCATGGAATATAACAACAAGTGTTTCTGAAGCGAATGACCTACCCCACCTTTAACTGTGTCTTCACGTCTAGTCTGGGTCCATTTGGAAAGAAGAGTGCGTACTTACAAACATGGTCCTCTTCATGCATTCAGCCCACTGCATGTTAACTTTGCTGAGTTGCTCTGCCATTGTGCGGCTGGTTGTAGATTCTGTCACTTCAATGAGGAAGTTCCCCGCTTCGTTTAACTTAGCTTGACATGACGTCCACTCGCTCATGTCCTACAGTAACCAAACCAACAGGTCAAAACAAAAAAGAAAATGGTTTCAGTTTCATTGGACTTTATAGTGAGAGTCATAAAAGGATTATTTTGAGTTATTCATTGACAGAATTCCAGACAAGAGGTTACCTTCGTCCCCGCTGCAGGACACTGGGCAGGTGAGTGTTTCTGTGCCAGCCACGTCTGTAGAGAAGAGAGGCACTTGTTGTAGATCTCCCACGCTGACACCACTCTCTCCATCGTCCATCTGACAGCCGTCACAGGCTGTGTGATCTGTTCCACTTCATGTTCTGCTTCCTTCACCTGACGAGCAACAAGCTGGAAGTCCTCACCTGGGGAGAAACAGAAACAAATCTATCCTGTCAGTTAAACACAGAGAAACTTAAGCTAGGATTTGTGCTATATACCTCGTGTCATAGAAACACATTTAGCTCATACCTAGCGCTGCCTTGCTGGTGTAATTGTTCGCCTTCTCCTTCAGGGTTTGGAGAGAATCCATCAGAATCAAAAGCAGGCCTTGGCGCTCAACAGTTTCCTAAACAAACCAACAAAGTGATTGTGTTGAATTCAGGAAGCATATCTTATCAGATGATTTGCTACTTTTTTTAAATGCAAAGAAAATAACAATGATGTCCCTTATTGTCCAGTAGTGGTAATTATGACATTTCCTTTTAAATCCAAAGATTCAAAAGTTGTATTGTCATATGCACACAGTGAGAAATGGCAATGAAACATGCTGATATTGTGGCTCACATTAGTATGTTCCTGGAACCAGTATAAGAATGTTTTGTCTACATACTGAGATACTTACATGCCAGTCCTGCAGAAGCTGAAGAACTGCCTCCTGGGAAATGTAGGCAGCTTTCCAGATCTGAACCTTAGCACTGATGCGGCTCAGGACATCCAGAACAGTGTGACGGGATTCCTGGTATTCCAGTTTGATCCCTTGATATTTAGCTGTGACTCGGATATTGGTTAATCTGTTAGATAGAAGATGTTGATGCATAATTGTTTTTTTTGGAACCAAGCAGTGAATCCTTCAGGGGTGTCAAACTTAAATACACAGTGGGCCAAAATAAAAAAATGGGTACTAGTCGAGGGACGGACTGGTTCAATGTTTATTGCAGAACTTATTGAAATGAACTTATTGCACAACCTGGAACTAAAAAAGCTTAAATGATTGCCTATAAAAACAACATTAAACATTAAATAATCAGTTGCATTCATTTCTTATGGCTCTATCTGCAGCTTTTCCAGAGTCATTTCTTATGATTACATTTTTCCACAGGCCAACAACAGCTTCAAAAAAAAAATAAAACATGCCCTGTTGTCGCAACAAATAAAGTGCAGAAGGAAACATCCATTAAACTCAGTGTGCTGCTCTGTGATGCTAGTTCAAGCAGATACTTGGCATCTCATCTCGGGTGCAAGGTCATCAATGTTTGGGCTCAGGCTCTGAGCTGAGGAGACCCTCAGGATGGAGTGAAGGTGTGCGTGCAATATACCGGCGGGCCAGATCTAATAGTAATTAGAAATGATCATGCGGGCCGAAATTAAATCCACCAAGGGCCTGAGTTGGCCCCCGGGCCTTGAGTTTGACACATGTGATTTAATACAACACACTTAAAAGTAGAATTTGTTACAAACATGCTGGTATGGTATACATTTCATTGATGAAAGAAGTTAAATAACTTTGTCACATACCGTCTTTTTATCTCATCAAAATTCTCAAGGGGCACAACTATGTTCCCCGAGCCGTCCACGTTGCGGTAGGTATCCATAATGTTGACGTAGTAGCTCATCTCTTTGATTAAAGTCTAAACGAAAAACAGCAACCAACATTTATTTTATTTTCATGTCATGAGTCTCAAAATATTGTTCTGCTCTCTTCATATGTTTTCTTACCACATAGCCTAGAAATTGTTTTAAAACACAACAAAATGGACTTTTTTTAAACAGGAAGCAATTCAATCAAAATAACCTTTTGCGTGTCTTGTTGAGCTCTTGCTTCTTTAGCAGCGCCAGCATGATCTTTCACGCCTCCTCCCTCTTCTGTTAGCGCTTCCTCTGCACGCTGCAGCCACGCCACGACCGAGTCCAGAGGAGGAGGAAGGCTGGAGTCCAGGTCTGCTTTACATCTCTGCAGCTGGAGAACAAAACAAATACAAAAATAGCTATAAGCACAAAACCCAGTCATTGTTGTGTCGTCTAATGAATGTTTTATTTATCTGGAGAGGGATAGAGAAGTGAAACAGTAGGAGACACCTTCCAGATCCCAACAAACCTCTAACACCCTGCCAAATTCACAAGAACCAAAACATGTCAGACAAACAGCGCAGGAAGCAATAAGGGGGCTGGGATTCCCTCACCTCTGCTTCCAGACGATCCCACGCTGTCCTGAGAGCACACTGCTCTTGGCTGAGCTCAGGGCAGCGTCTAACGGCAGCGAGGAGGGTCATGACTGGTCTCCTTTGCTCAGCGAAGGATCCAAACAGGTTCTGAAACACCTGAAGAACCGGTCACAGTTATAACTTCTAATCACTGTGCAACAATACACACAAATAATACACACAAAGTAATGTATTCGTCAACTCTCAAAGCTCTGTGCTTACCTGATACTTTTCTGCAAAGCTTGATTTCTCTGTAGCTGTCCGTGCCTCGGACAGTTCATCATAGGTTTGCTGCAGCCAGCAGGTCACCTCCAGCGCTCGCTCACTTGGAGAGACCTACGTTTTCAACATTTAAACGGTCAGTAGATATACTTAAATGTCAACCAAGGTGATATTAACTACTTAAATGTGTTGCCATCTCATACAGGCCTGAATTAACCTCAACTTTCAATAGCCATGCATCATATAAATACCCAGTAAAATGCACATATTTAATGCAAATAAGAACTAAAGATATGCAAATTTGAGAAGAACCTATGCGCCTGGTTTATAGCTACCTGGCGTAACGGTGAAACAGCCACTGCTGGAGTGAATTGAGCAGGCAGGTTGACAGGTGAGAGAGAAAAGGGCTGGACCACAGGAAACAGCTATAGCACCGCCACCAGAAGAGAAGAAATAATAACACCACTCAGTGTCATGCAGGAGTTCAGGTTTGAAAGAGGGAAGGGAAACCGTATGAAACCAGAGTACTCCCAAGTAGTTACTTTAGAAGGTGTGGAAGTCAAAGTAACAGTAAGATTTAAAGAAGTAGTTTGATTAGCTACCTGCAGATGGTCATCCGGAGACGGCATGTCATTGGAGTACTGCAGAAACTGGGCCACATATGTCATTATGGACTTCTCATCAGGGTCTGGAACATCGACATCTAAAGGTGAAGGTAAATACACTTTTGTTCAGTGCGGCAGAAAAAGAAGCAAAAATAATCTTTCTGATTGGTATCATTTCTTATGCAACATTTCTTCTCAGATACTATGAAATATTATTGAGAATGACTCAACAGCACTGAATAAGCCTCACCCTGGGGGTCCAGCAGGCGGGGGATGTGGAGCTCCCTCTCGGCCAGGTGGAAAGCCTCCTCCAGGTTCTCCTGGTTGCTCCTGGACTGAACCAGAGAGAGGTCAGCCAGCTGCGGTCTGAGAGAGCACAGGATGGCCAGGAAGACCTCTCCACTTCTCCAGCTCGACTTAAAGTTCTTCACACTGATGGAGCAACCGACCCTAGACAGATAAAACAGATGGAGAAAGGAAAGAAGAAGGGGAAGAAAGGAAGATCTGTCAGTCCGTCCTGGAGCAACAGCAAAACTTCTGTCATTGCTTTCCCTGTAGCAGTCACACCAACAAGCCTTCAACCTTATCCATCTGTTTTGCATGAGTAGGAGTAGCTGTCATTCCTCCTGTGAGGAGACGCCATGGATGCTGTAGCTCTTTTAAGGTTGCAAGTTTTTGGCAAAGATGTTTCTTTACTTTCAAGAAAAACTGAGTAAGGACTTTTCCTTTTTTTTTGTTTCTTTTATAAAAAAAGGGAAAAATTATTGTAAGACATATTTTTTGGAGTACGCATCAGATACCTTAAAGCAATATAATACCATATAGGTAAACACATATAATGTTATGGTTAAAAAATCAAATACAACACATTACAGTATTTCTGGAGTACAATATTAGTTTGTAATAAGTACGTGGGTCTGAATGGTACCCTCAGACAACCGTGTAACATCGTGGAACAGCCAACTTATAGTCTATTAAACCAAATTGTCATACCCCTCTATAAAACATCTTAATTTTTATATAACTTACTTTTGGCATTGGTCCCTGACCCACATGAGCAGAGCCTTCTTGGCTGATATCCGGAAGCGCTTGTGCAGCGGAGACGTCCGGCCCGCAGGGAGCGGGGGGGCCGGGCTGCTGGACCGCGAGTCCAGACTGCACAGAGAGTCCAGAGAGGAGTGGCACGAGCTGTAGGACAGAGTGCTGGCCAACTCTTCAATCTGGAACACAGAAGGTAATGCCATTCATTAGCTATCAAATTAACTGTATACATAACATGGTCATTCAATTATTACAAAAATCTAATCTAATTCAAAAGTAACAAACATCTCCATGTTTCATTTTGTCAAGACAACCCACAAAACCATCCTGTGTCTAACCAAGGGATAATGATGTATTAGGAGTTGCTACTGAATTTGTATTTGTATCAACAGCAGGGTAATACCTTTTGGCACACGGTTAGTACCAGTACTCACATGACAGTGGAGGATGATGGTCCAGATGAGTCCGAGGATGATGGAGGGACGTCCATCTATGATATCTGGGATGTTTATGTTCACCAGCTTGATCTATACCAACCATACAAGAACACATATTTAATATAATAAAACAAAAAAACATGAACAATTCAGATGTCCTGTGGGTTGTGTTGAGACTTACAGATTTCTTCTTTAGAAAGTTCAGTGCGGTATCAATGTTGGCCCTCTGCTGGAAGACCCCACGGCCCCTTTGTCTTTTCTGTGGAGACAGATTACAACATCAGCTCTACTGTCATTCTCACAATCCTAGTTTTCTGTCTTGTCATCATTTTATGTTGAAATTCTGTTCTCCCTGTGTCTTGTCTTCCTTCCTGTGTTTTCCCTCATGTGTCTGATTGTGTCCCTTGTGTTTCTGCCTCCCATGCCCAGCTGTGTCTTGTCCTGTGATTACCCTTCTTTGTATTGTGGCCCTTTCTCACTTCTCTTATTTTTCATTTCCTCGCTCCTCGGTCTCGGTCTCACCGGAAGTTGATTTGTCTGCGCCAACTTGAGTAGCGTCCCGATGGCCTTATTTTTGCCGGAGGACCGAGGAGCTATAATCGAGGAACCACCAGACCATCCTTCAATGAAATCCTCGATACTCGCCCCGCCCCCTTACTCTGTATCGCTCACTGATTGGACGATGCAGTGCATGCACTGATCTGATCTTGACATGAGAGCAGTTTCCCAGCGTAGTGAAGGAAACAAATGAAACTCACGAGAGTCACTCCTCAGTTTATACCGTGTTTTGTGTCAATTCATGTATCATTTAGTTACAAACATGTGATATATCTGAACAACAAAGTGGTCAAAAATCATTTTATTCATTTATTATCATGATCGCTTTTTTCGTTTTACATTTATTGTCATTTCCATTCAGTCAGTCATTAAGTGCTATTAAAATGTTAATTTGCTACATATCCAAACAAACAAACAAAGTGTACAATCCAATGAATGTTAATCTAACTGGGTTTTGATAGATAACATATCTCTTTTTCTTCTCTCAATTTTTTTTTTCAAACTATCGTTCGTTTATACATTTTAAGAGAAGAAGAAATTATTTTATTTATTTGGGTCTACAACAGATGATACAAATGTTTGTGTCAGTAAATGGGAGGCGGGGGGGTTTGGGGAAATAACGGGGACAGAGCTGCTGTCAGACGATCAGCTGTGCGGCGTCATCACAAACGGACGTCGCTTCACGTGACGCTCCGGAGGAAACGGCGTCCCATTGCTCTTAAAACTCATTTCCCTGCTTCTCGTGGTTTCCTTGCGTCTCTCCATGCTTCCCTGGTGGGAGGGACTAAACGCAGGGAAACTACGCAAGTGAGGGAAGCAAGGATTTCATTTAACCGAAGTGAGAAGGACCCTTAGTCTTGTCTTCCCCTGAGCTCCTTGTCGGTTCATTGTCTTTCCTGTCACCCTTCATGTTTGTCACGGTTAGTTTTGTCTGGATGCTACCTCGTGTTACCTACAGTACTCTTTGGATTACCTCGTGTTACCTACTCTTTGGATTCATGTTTTTGTTTAAAGCTTTTTTTGTAAATAAAGCTCGCTTTTTGTTGCATTTTGAGGCCCGCTTCCCTTTTTGAACTGCATTTGGGTTAGGGATGTCCCGATCACCTTTTTTTGCTCCCGATCCGATTCCGATCATTTGATTTTGACAATTTGCCGATACCGATTTTTCCCGATCCGATCTTTATGCAATGCATTAAGAGAAAAAAAGCATTCAAGTTGTCCCTTAAGGTTATTTTTTTATTTAAATTGGATATTCTATCCAACATGGATATAGCTTCTTTCTTTCACAGCAGCATTGGATCAGTTCAGTTGTGCAGCATTGGATCAAAACNNTAAAAATTAAAAAAAATTTTATGAATAAAAAATAAATGTTTTGTTTTTACCTGGTAAACAAGTTTCAGAATTTAAGTAAGGACTCCCGGAATAAAACCCAAAGTTTAATGTCCTTGTAGTACATACCACGAAGAAACCCCCGAACAGAAGTATCTGGACCAACGAAAAACACAGATTAGCATCGTCATTCGTATTGCTATGACTATTCGAATAAACAAAACTAAGGTAACGACGTGTCCCCGATTTTTTTCTCCCGATTCCGATCTTTTGAAAATCACGTGATCGGCTCCGATCCCCGATCACGTGATCGGATCGGGACATCTCTAATTTGGGTCCTACCTTTTCCCGAACCGTAACAGTCATTACAGTATTTTTACCTACAGAATACTTTTCTACTGATTCATTCTAGGATACATTTGTAAGCATTGCAGTAACTCACCATAGGTTGGCCACTCATCACCTCCAACAGGTCAAGCAGTTGAGACCCATCTCTGAAGTCAGAGAAGAGGTCGGACACAAAAGAGGGCGAGCATCTCTGTAACAACACACACAATTACGTTTTAATATTATTTTGCCAAATTAATGAATGAGTTCAGGTTTCTGACCTGTTTATGTTTTTGCAAACCACATAAGAAAATCTAAGGCGCAACAGGAAGCAAAATGATTTATGGGAAATGTGATCTTCCTGGTTGTTTACCATGTTGCTAAGGCGAAAACACTGTCTATCAACCTGTGTATTTTGCAGTGACGTGATTTTGAAATGCTACATGTAGCTACTTTGTAAATTCAGTTTTGTATCCTAAACGTATTGCAATGACACTGAAGTGTGGGTCACAGCTTTAGGTCAAATCACAACAGAGAAGTTTGTCCTCTAGACATAATGGGAGTATTTCCTGTTAGGGGTCGTCAGTGCCCCCATATTGGTGTAACAGCTGGTTATGAACCGGTGACTTTATGGACATGAGGTTATGAAGGGGTGCCTGGATTCAAATTACGTGCTGTGCTTCCTCACAGAACCACTATTTATACTCCAGCCGGGCGTCACCAGCAGATCAAGGACTCTTCCAACAGATCCTCTGTAAGCGGCTTAACTGCACCTCACCGTCTGAACAACGAGTCAGCATGTCTGCATGTGCTTCACATCATTTACAGCCCCACCACAGCACGACGTCATCTCAACACTTTAAGTACAGTTCTCCAAAAGATGCGTTCGTATGCTAATTAGTGTTTCAATAGCGCATATTGTGGACAAGCAGGCAACATTTCCACACCTGTGATCATACTTTGCTTGTGACGTATCATACATTTAAGGTGCTTTTTGGACATAACACTCAAACTTTAAGTGAACTTAATGTGAGAATGTGGAATCAGGTAGATTCTGTCTTACACGTGAACTGATGCTGCAGACATGTTTAACTTTTTCTCACAAGTCCCTTTCTGCATCACTATAGCCTCTAATAAACTCATTTAAATAATCCAAAGATATAACATCCTAAAGATATATCCTATTTTAAGCCCCAGGTCTTTATTTAGTTAACTTAACATGAGCTGTTTGATACTTCCTGCCATAGGAAAACTGCTTAGACAAGTATAAAAGAGATTGAAACCACCCTGCTTTTCGACAAATGTAACAAAAGTTCATGTTCATTTATTCCATAAGCATGACATATTAATATGGTATCTCAAAATACAGTACCTTAGAAAGTTGAGCATTCATCCAGTTGGTGAATGTCCTCTTCTGAATCTGTTCATGCTCCACTGTTGAGGAAACAGACAAACACATTGTAAGAAAAGTATGTATTAAAGTGAGTATCCGATCACTGGCTTCATCAATCAGACTGATTTATATAAAACAAGTTGTAGTCAATCAACTTAAAGAATGTGCTAAAGCATGTTTTCTAAGACTGTGAACTATTCATCTTTAGCTGGACTGAGAAGAGCAACTAATGCAAACAAATGCACAGAAAAATTGTCAAATATATTACAGTATCTTCCTCAAAAGCAACATGACCTTCCCTGACTTTCCCTCTCTGAAATATGCTTCGGTAAAGTCCGTGATAATCCTGATATTTCTAAATAGCAGTAGGGTCTCTGATCCAAGCAGCCGGAAGGCCATAAGCTACTCACCAACAGCAGAGGAATAAAGGACCTGTCGACCCTCCATGCTTATAACTAATAGTCAATAAATCCATCAATAAGGAGAATAGATTGTACTTTTAACAACATATAACTAACACCACATGAGCCACAGTGGCTGGCTTCCTGTTTGAGCTAAAGTAAGGCTACCGTCTCAGATCTGGCTGCAGGATGGGATTGCTTCCAAGACAGTGACAGACAGACATAGATACTGAGAGACACAGCAAATATACACAGAGACACACACACACACACAGCAGTGATGGACTCTGAAGCAGACATATGCACACACACATTGAGGTGGTTTTGGGCATACATGGTACTGGAGATGTCTCTAAGCTTGTGTTGACAAAACATGAATATTTAACTCATTATAACGTTTTTTTTTCCTGCGGTATTATGGAACAGAAACTTAAAGAAAATGCAGGTAGTTTTGGAAATGTATTTTAGTGTGAAGGGTATGCTGACAAGTAGAGCTATGTGGAAAATGTTGGTTATCTTTTCATCAAATGAAAGAATTTGCTTGAATTCATTTCAGATTCAAAATATATAACTACTTTAATTACAGTTATATATAGTATGAATAACTGTATTGAACATAACACAGTGGGTGTGTCTCATAATGATATACTCTTATTCTTACTTTTTTAAACCTTTAACAACCATTTATTGTATCTATATGCAATAATGTTTGTAGTGCTTTTTAAACTGCAAAATGACACATCAGAGGTTTATTTCGTGCAGACCAAACATGGCTATTATTCCAAATAAGTTGTGGAGACTAGTTTGTGATTCAGTCTGAACTGTTTGTTTAGGAGCATGCCAAGGCAGGAAAGCCCTGAGCATTTTAATCACCCCACTCCACCCAGTTCACCTGACGTGCCAGTACAAACAGCAGCAAATAGCTTCACCAAATAATAATACAGTTCTGCTACAGGCCATTGCAAGGCAAATATGTTTATCAGGTAAAGAAAAACAATTATAGATTCTTACATAGACTTCTTACGTTATAGTAAAGGTGCCATGTATATCTCATATTGTTCCCATTTTACCATCTGCAGTGGTTACACTTAATTCAACAGGTAAATGTTGAATACAAACAACATTTCCATAATTTTCAAACAGCATAACAACATTTTTAGTACAAGCATGTTTGGTAACTAAATATCTGTCTGATTAATTAACATGATTAACTTACAAGTTTATTTTCAAAGAATGAAACAATCACTACACATTTACTGTGCAGTAGTTCCCCCGCATGAAGTCACAACAAAAAAATTAAAGCAACGTGACTCAAGAACAAGTCTATTAGACCAGGAAATGAAATGTTCCTTCTAACTAATGATGGAGTCACATGGAGACTTGTTGATGTTACCCAACAAACATATCAGTTTTTCCTATTTCCTTATTATAACACAATAGTTTATTGTCCTTTCAAAAATCATGTATGCTATCACATGGCTAGTAACACAATTAACAATACTGAAACAAATGAAAGAGGAGTATTGAAGTGGAGCAAAAACAAAGAGATAATATGTAAGCATTTTGTAAAGAGTTCATACCAAACACAAGCCAGGAATCTTCATATATCATGGTCAACGAGCTGAAATCCCTTTTAACTTGCATGTGGCTTTTAACAAGCTGCTAACTAGTTCACTTAAATGTCAGAAAAGTTTAAAAAGTGTAATCTCCACACATGTGAAATAGTAAACAGATTATACAAATGGTCAGTGCACAGGGAAACATCACCTCCACCTCCACACAAACAATCATTTAAAGGTGGGATAGGTAATTTTGGAGAGACCAGCTCGAGTGCGCTAGAATTTGAAAATACACAGCCGGAAAAAACCCGCCACTTCCTTACAGAGCCCCTCCTCCAACACACACGAACACGCACATGACCAATGAGGGCACGAGATAAGTTTGTGCACAGATGGAAGGCTGACAGGCAGGTAGGCCATCCAGTTACTTTAGCCGGGCCGGCTCAGATGATTGGTCGTGCTTTTTACAGTACTACGGCTTCCACAGATTAATTTTTTTTATGGATTTTTTGTCAAAGCACTTCAGATATTCATTGCTATCGGGATGTTAAGAGCATTCCATGGAATATAACAACAAGTGTATCTCAAGCCGGTTTCTCAAACTTACCCCACCTTTAAGCTGCCTATATTTATTTACCACTTTCTTTTCACTTTTCAAGCACTTCTTTAGTTGATGAACACATATATATTATTACATTACATGTTACTTGTTAGACACTTTTATCCAAAGCGACTTACGTATACATCAGATCCTAGTAGCCTAATGCAAAATGGATTGAAATCCCCTCAACACATTTCAAAGTTTAGCCAGCACGGTTTCTCCGCTGCAGCACATCACATGTCACAACATCATGTACAGGAATAGACTGACCTTGGAGGAGCATGTGCACGTTGTCGATGTCCAATGGAATGCCTCCATCGTCTTCCTCTGCTACACCTGAAGCCATGTAGCCTCTGACCACAGCAGGAGATCAACCTCAGTAAAGATGCACAAGACGTAGATTAGAAAGTGTTCCACTCGAGAGAAATCAACAACACCAAGGGTAAAAACTGCAGTGTCAAAGTTTCTTCCATAACATTTAAGTTAACCGCCTCCACTGTTTGATTAGTCATGTTATGAACACACCCATCCACACCCATACTTTACGTCAGACAGACACAAGTACACACTTGCAAACATTCAACAAAGAGCTCAAAGAAATAGCTGCTCTGTATGGAAGTAGCTAGTCCATCTCTACAAACACACAAAGCAATAACAGGCCAGGTCACAAGTCTTCAACATACCTGTAGTAGGACTGTAGTCACGGATCACAGCTAGTACATAATGTCTAACGATGAAGAACAGTAGGGTGTGTAACATGAACACTAAATATCCTCAGCTGTATCCTTTCAGATTGGCACAACTCTGCGATGAGGTCCCTTCAAATAGGACTTGGCTGTAGGTGCTCATAAATGAAACAAGGTGCCTCTTGCCTTTTTGAGCATGAGGACAAACAAGAGTGGAAAGTCCCGCCCACGCTCACTGCAGGCCCAAATCACTCCTGCCGACTCTCATTCAAACTTTCTCTTGGCTAAAAAGTAATCACATGCTCACAAATGCCAGAGTCAACTGGTTTGGTTTCAGCTGTGTTTGCAAAAACAAATCCTTGTTACTGATGTTTCAGGAAACAAAACACAGCCAGTGTCTCTGGAAGTGTACTTTTGTTTAATGCATTAATGTGAAACTGTTTTAAGTTCCTTTTAGGGGTCATACCAACTTATGACTTGACATGTTTGTTAAAAAAATGAATCTTCCTTTTCTCTCTCATTTGGTTTAATTTTGAGTAAAGTGCTCCTTTAAGGATTTTCCATTCACCTGAAGAGCAACAAGGTGCACCGACAGTGGAGCACATTACACAATGCCAACTTTACCCTTGACAGCAGTGTCAGTGTTTTATTTGTTGTTTCACTATGGTGATCAGACATAGTTGACAGTCAGCGTGGGCAACACAGCAGCTGCACCCTCACCTCAAATTCCCACCTCTGTTATGGCACTGGCAAAGGCACCAGAAAGCAGAGCAGCAAATAAGATAGTTACATTGTTCCTGTGGGAAGTCTAAAACTATCTAACAAAGCATGATATTGGAAAAGAGACACCATGATGTGAAAGTAAGGGGTTATTGTCCACTGCATTTTTCTTCACATAATCATGCAAAACACTTTTTGAGTTTTACGATTGTTGACTTATCCATCCATACTGTTAGCTTTGCCCGGAAATCCTGAATAGAAGAAACATTAAGAATGAGATACGCTTTATACCCTTTGTTGACAGAACTGATCAAAATAACTTTTTCTTGTCTAGATGGAAATTGTAGTTTCAGTGACATGGGTGAAACAACATCAGATCAAATGTACAGTAAAGGTATTACATTTATTTTAGCCATAATATATGCATGTATAGTACTGTAAGACCCGTTTTTTAACATAATATCATTGGTTTCTTTAAACTTTATTATATTTAATTATAATTAAATGGTTCTGAATCTGTAAATATGGAAAAAACTGTGCACTTTTCACAAATGTGTGTTGTGAAAGAGCAAATAACCCCGATATTTCAAATTCCTTTAATTAAAGAAAACGTTTAAAGTAGAAAAGATTAATGTGTTGTGTTATGTCAAGTCCTCAGGGTGGAGCTAGCTAGACAGTTATCAGAGTAAACTATTCTTGTACCTCCATTTGGTGGCGCTGCATATCCAAACCTGTAGAAAACACTGCACAGCGTAGAAGAAGACAAGACTTCACCACGACTTTGACGATTAGCAACAGAGCACTGACCTTCTCACTGCAGGGACAAACTGAAAGGTAAGGGAAGAATATACACTTATTAAGCAAAGTCACTTCATTCTAATCATAAAAACCGTTGTTGTCTCACGCCAGGAATTTGAAATGAAGCTATTATCTGTACTTAGTGTAGCTTTGTTTGCTATTCTTGCAGGTGTACTCAGTTAGCTCGCTAGCTTCCTGCTACTAGCATTCTCTATGGTTGTACTGTACAGCTGAGAACATGCTAACACGCTAGCATCTATCATTGATTGAAATAGTTAGCTATACAAGTTTAATTACATCAACATTGATATCATATATCTATATAACCGCTTTGAATACTCTCGTTTGATTTAATGGGTGTGTATTGTACACATAAAGCTAACGATGACAGCCAGGTTGTAATGTTAGCACTATTAGCATTAGCCAAATGACGTTGTTGTCAGTAATGATAACTTATTTAACATGTCAATACAAATAATGCGTCGTTTCCCTATAACAGTAAATGCATTGAGAAGTGAATGCATGCCTTTCTTAACATGTTCTTTTAATCAGTATTTCACAGGTTTCCAAAGTCCTTAGCAAGGCCTGACATAGCTAAGGGTCACTGTAGCTTTAAGCAACCCAGATAACTTGATATCGAGTAATGTTAACAACATTGTCTCAATGCAGGATTCAGCTACAAAAACGTAGCTTTAGTCAACATTACAGCAGTATAAAATCGATTATGCCGGAAGTAGGACCCATTTAAAGATTAATTAAATATCCAAAAATAGTTCTAGGCAAGTTTATTTATAGAATACCTTTCAACACAAGTCAATTCAAAGTGGTTTACTGAAAAACATTAAGAGATATGTGCAAGATATAGTTCAGCGGAATCACATTTATAAAATGGCATTTAAAGACCTAGCAAGAGAGCACAAGATCAGCAAATCAGTAAAATGTGAATGAAGTTTGTTGTCTCTCAAAAAATGAATGACCCTTTTTAGGTTAGTGTTTCCGATGTTCCAATGATGCCTACACTGAAATAAACTGCTGTTTGAGATTGTACATACTTACACATTTTACATTAAGACTATGCCCTTGCTGTTTTTCTCCCACAGATGGCTGGGAGCGCATTTGCAAGCTTTTTGACCAAGATGAGCCCTTACTACACTAAGGCCTACCAAGAGGTCTGGGTGGGAGTTGGCCTCTATACATTCGCATACTCCAGACTTGCTTTTGGAGGTGAGTTGAACACTTTTGTACAGTGTGTTGAAATTGAAGTCCATAATAAAAACAGTATGTAGAGTAATGTAGTTGGTTTTTTGTTATGTATTGGGACATCTGTTTCCGAATTTGCTGTCATCACTTTGATCATATATTGTGGTTCTCATGAATTGATCAACTAAAATGAAGGGAAGCCGTGATAAAGGTGACATTTGTTGTGGTAAATATGATACTGGAGTTTTAAAACAGTTTAGCTCGACTTGTTACAAATACTTGGGATCTCATGACATGCTTAGTCCCGAGTAAATGTAAGCAGCTGAAGTTGCTTGGATACTTAAAAAGCTGTGTTTCAGTGGTTTGGGAACATTTGAATTAATACCTTTCTGTTTCTTTCTTTCTCAGGCAAAAAGGCTGTGGATGCAAGTAAGTAGCCATACATTTTTGTTTATTAATACTATAGGAGTACCTGGTATTGGTAAATAACATAGCACTGGTGGGCAAAAGCATAATTGTTCTCACACAAAATATAATGCTAGCAAAGTGGAGGGTGTTCATCTTGTCCCCCAGATTGATAAAAACAACCTGATCAGCTTTCTATCAATGTTAGCTAGCTTGCCTGCAACCAACTTGACTCAATACGTTGTTATTCTGACCTTGCTTGATTACATTGAATTTTGTTTGGTTTTAAACGTGTCCTTTTTGCGCTCTTCTTTTGCAGAGCCTGCCCATTAAGTCTTCCACCATGCCAACCAACCCTCCCCCTGCTGTGAAAATGTGGCCCCATCGTTAGTCCAGAAGTCCAGCTTCACATTTGAATTTTTGTTAATATGGAACCAATAAAGTTGCTATCTAAAACGTATCATTTTGTTGTTGGCTTTGTTGGGGCTATAGAGTGTAGTCACATTATTTTGTTCAGCAGTAACTGTTATTATAAAAACAGAGAGCAGATTATGGTGTCTATAGAGAAATAGGACTGGGGAATATATCCATATTGTGATATGAGACAAGATATCTTAGATTGAGTTAATCGTAATATGGAATAAATGTAGTCTTCCTGGTAATACATTAAATGTATGTTCTCTGAATTCCCCAGATTTCAGAGAATGCTATCTAATGAAAATAAATCTAATGCGTACATATTTTGTGAAAGCATTACATCTAACATAATATTGTTGCATTATCAAAGTATTAGGTTAAACATTGTGATATTAGACTTTCTTCATATTGCCCTGCTCTACACCGCATATGAATGTATTTCAACATGGTCGATACCACTTCTAAAAAAGGGATGCTAGCTAGTGTGGCGCTAAGACTTGAATAATACTTTTGGACATATCATCAGTAGACATTTTCTCTAACTAACTACTGAATCTAAATTGTGTCGATGTTTAAAATGGGAGTAAACAACATTCATAACTATAAATCCATCCAAAAATCTGTTATTAAATCGTTTTGGTTCAGTATGTATTATGCAGGCCTTTAGTTGTAGTGTTTGCCATGCAGTTGTGCTACAATGAGTGAGCTATTAAAAGCTAATGAATCACAGTTTGAGTTTACGTTTGAACTAATTGACCGACAGAATAAACTACAGCACTGCCATATTTGGTCATGAGTGGATGTGTGAGTTGTCGGTTAGGCAAGGCATCACTAATTTAATCAACAATGTGTGAGGGGATTATCCCAATTGAGCCGAACTACAATACATCCAATCTGCACACTCAACCCTTTTTGCTTTTACATCAGAACTACTCACTCTGTTTTTTTTTTGGCACACTGCAACAAGTTTGTTGGCAAAAAACCGACAACAAATGAATCCGTTTCCGTTTTCAGTTTGGTTCAGTGAACTAAGAGTGATTTGACCAGAATCCTGCCTGGGGCAAAAGAGGTTTAGTGCCGAGTGAAGAGATGGATAAACTGATTCCACTTCTGCAACATCACTACTGTATGTGTGCTAGAAATGGGACTTCTTTAAATGGAGTCAATACTCTGAAAATTGTAAATATGAAATGTTGTTCTTATTCGGAAACTATCTCTCTATAACCTCATTAGTTATATTAAATCTAAACATAACATTCACCTCAAAACCAGTTAAAAAAGAATATGAACATTTTAGTAGTAGTAGCCTTTTGCAGAGCTGCTCTCCTCGGGACTGAGGAGAATTGTTTCTGACAGGAGGAATGAGATATACCGGTGTGTGGGCATTCATGAATTTGTTCTACTGTAATGTCACATCATTAAATACATGTCTGGCCTGAGAGTCTAGGGGAGCTGTCATGGTTGCTTACTGCCCCTGGTTTCAAGTTTATCATGCCGGCTATACAAAGTGCATCGACTAAAACATCATGACGGCCCCTTATATTTCATATACTGTCTTTACTGTAGCTGTTTTAGGGATTGGAACATTTAGCATGTATAGTACATATTATTCTGGATTATTTCTGATAAAACATTAACTTTTAAAATCACATTTTAATGTTTTAGTTGGCTAATTTTGTCGGATAGTAATTGTCTATGTTTGTATGTTTTTAGACTTTAAATCTTTGTTTTGTAAAGCACTTTGAATTGCCTGTTTTGCACTGCCTTACTATTCCTAAAAAACATATTTAAATCACTTTAGTAAATGTACCACCCTGAAGGTACCTTGGGAAGAAATATTGAAAAAATCCTACCTAGAAAAGTCCCTGCATCTTTCACCTAACCTGCCACCCACACACCAGATTCACCTCTGTGGACAAAGTGCTGCAATAATTGATGAGAAAACATGAAGCTACATGGCAGGGTATCAATCAAATAAGCTTAGGCCAGATAGAAAGGAAGCTTCTGCATATGTGATCTCCATTATAAATGATAATAAACTCGTTTGTGCTGTCTTGTTCTCGCGTATGTGTGGGGGTGGACAAATCCTGAATGACAGAGAGGGAGAAAAAGAGAGAAAGATCTTACTCTCCCTCCCACCCCTTTTGCGCACCGACTGTGACTGCGCTCCCTTTTTTCCTACATTCAAACATGGCGAAACTCTTTGCCATCATACCACCACCACCCTCTCCATCTCCATCGTTATCACCACCGCTATTATCTTCCCCGTTATCAGCAGCACCCTTATCTCCGGTAGCGTGATGACCCGGGAGGATGGAGAAGTTGTCGGCGAGCCTGTCGGAGATCACTTGGAGCCCGTTGGCGCTGCCTTTGGACGCGGTGGTCAGCAAGTTCCGTCTACCTACTCTGGTGCGCTTGGCACACGGTAAGAGACTGCCGGTACCGGGGGAAACCACCTTTAAATAACTTTTAGCAATGTTGCATGACAACTATTAACTGGCTCTGACGTTCCACCCTTGTTACAGGAATCATGACAGTAGGAATATTTATGACTAATATCGCATCCATGTCATGATAAAAGAAAAGTGTGTAATATGTTATCGAGGTGGATGTGTTTAACACGGTTTTTTTATGTGAGTAAAATCGCAGGGTGTGAGAACAACTGAAGCAATTTACAGAAAAATCTCAACAGTTTCAAGAATGGAAGGAAAATATATCGCTTCCGGTAAAAGACTTCAAAATAAATTCCCAACCTTGAAGGTTTTAAGAGAAGTAACACCTTTTACATGCCTAACTAACACTTTTAAATAATAAAGTTAAAACCGAGATGTTATCAGTGTTTGGAAGTTATGGGCACATTTGCATAATCTTGGCAATACCAGTTATATTCTCTCTAGCAAACAAATACAATATTTTTAAAATCTAGGCACGTATATTTTAATTGGGATTAATAGTAGTTTAAAACAAAAAATGTGTAGGCTACATAACGAAATATGGACAAATAAGTGCTGCTTATCTTTCTGACATGCAGTGGTAGATCACAGTCACCAAACTAGAGGTTATTACCCAAATGTAATATCATCCCATGTTAATGAATGATATATTGTTACGTTTACACTCATAATTTCTGTAGTTTACATTGTTCGTAAACTACAAACACTATTATATTGTTTACCAACATTTGAAGATGCTGTTTTTTTACTAAATGACAGAGTTTAGTTGTCGATAAGTATTATGCATGATACTTAAATAATGAAAATGAATAATAAGTTCCTGGCAACTGAGTGTTTTGCTAATGTAACATAACTTAATTTGCCTAATGGGTTCAAACAAAACGTTGCATATTTGCTCTAAACTAAAATAGCTTTATAGTGCATACATTATTCATAGCTCTTTCAATAAAATGAGCACTGCCTTTCAAATGACAAAAAAGGGACTGATTGTAATTTGTTATTTCTTATCATTTTTTTTGCAATGTGTTGGTCATTATTGATGTAATTAAAGGAAAAATAATAAGTCAAAATACTTTTTGGAGGGGTAAAAGTATAAGATATATTGGCACAATTGATGCTCTTATTTTGAAACTACTTGTGCCCAGTATTTCCGTTATTATTTCGTTTTAATCTGGCCACCTTGATGCAGCTGCAGCATTAATTCTCGGACAGCGATTTATTTAGTTCATACACCAACTCGGGAATCACTCAGAAACATTTATTATCAGTTTTCAATGCATTTGTTTTATGTTTTTCCGCCAACATGATTCTCTCAGACTTGGTGTCTTTACTTTGGGAAGGGTCGCTGGGTGTCATGGACAAAGTTGTTCCAGTCCAGCGAGTCCCGGAAAGCCACAAAGTGTCTGTTGTGTTGCTCAAGTGCTGCTCAATTCTTTTCATATGTAAATGCTGTAATCTGTCGGTGAATGTGGTGAATACTAACGAGAAGCGACGAGGAGGAAAGCCTCCAACTTTCCTTCGTGGGCAGAAGCGCGCACCCGAGCCGTGTCCGAAAATTACGCACCTTACTTCTGGTGGCGCGCGTGTCATTGAGAGCACCCGTAGGTGTTTATTAACTGCACTGAAGTTAACTCACACAGATGCCTGCTTGTTTGCAAAACCAGCCAACCCAGATGGTTAGTTATTAACAAAAGGGCATGATGTCAGTATTTCATGCAAACAACAACAATGTTTTTCTGCATGGAGAGAATGTGGTTCAGTGGTAGCCTTAGTGAGTGTGGGGGTGTAATTCACTGTGAAGGGGGCTACAATTCAATGCTAAGAAATCAAATACTTACCCTACAAATCCATTAAAGAACATTGTTACATAAAGGCAATTCTCAAACATGTCAAAACATTAAGTTTCCGTTAACCCAAATCACATTTAAACATGTTCTCACGTCAATTAAGTAGAATTAGCTGTGGAAGTAACCAGTGGAAAGTAAGGTGTACATTTACTTGTGCTGTAAAAATCGTCTTGTACTCTACTTTTTTTAAATTATTTTATACCTTTACTCACCTACATTTCAGAAAGAGTACTGACTTTTTACTTCACTACATTAAAATCATCAGTTAAAATATATAAATATGTAAAGTTGGCATCCATCCGCTGCAATGATGAACTGTTGCTGCAACATTTAAATTTTAAACGCCAATCTGTTTAAGGATTATTCTCACGTGTGATACTTGATCGTTTAAGAACCTTATGTTGCTGATAAAAGGTGGACTACTTTTATATTTTTATTGTGTCTTGTTGCTACCGGTTTGGCTGTTTAATTGTTGGATCCTCACCTTACTGTTGACAGTTGTCAGCATTTTGTATTATTGGTTCGAAATAAAATCCAATGATAAACAAAAAGGTATCTTTTACTCTTTTTCCATTGCAACTTTCAAAAAATGTAAGAAATTGGGTTGTTTGCAATGGCTTCTTTTCACTGAAACTCATGACTTTTTACATCCAGCACCCTAATGACTAGTGGGATCTTGCAGTAACTCATATAAACAGCAATGTTTGTGAGTCATCCAGAGCAACCATATTGTTTATGGAAAATGGCAATACTGTTGTTTACAATTCTTGCTTTGAACGGAAAAAGTCACATCCATTGTTCTGGTCTGGTAGCTGAAGTTTTATCGATGAGAAATACAAGTTTATTTGAGTGGCTCAGTAACCACACGGCATAACATTGGAAAATATGTCTTTGTGATTTGGGCCTAAAAATAATTTAACATTTCTGACATGTCATCTCATCTGTCCGGTGTTTGTTTTCAAACCACAACCTATCCATCAGTAAGAAGAACAATACATGTGCATTAATGTAATCTATGTGTAAAGGGTAGTGTGTGAACGTACCACTGTGCCATCAGCGGAAATCAATGCTGTACATGATGGCTCTAGAGCTGTGTGTGTGTGTGTGTGTGTGTGTGTGTGTGTGTGTGTGTGTGTGTGTGTGTGTGTGTGTGTGTGTGTGTGTGTGTGTGTGTGTGTGTGGGGGCTGTGTAATAATGGGTTGCCAGTAACATAGCGCCATCCTGATCAGTAGGTTAGGGGTGGTGAACCATCCTTTATAGTGGTAATTATGGACACTGAATCCTAAATGCATGTATGTGTGCTTGTCTGTGGGGAGTGTTTTACATTACATTACAGGCGCTTTTACCCAAAGCAACTTACAATAAGTGCTTTTCATTTACTGAGCTATATAGTGTGATCTTAAAAATGTAAATCTGTTGTTTCATTATGTGTTCTCAGGCCGGTAGACGGTTTGTTAATCCTAATTAATTTGTGTGTGTGTGTTCCAGGTGAATGTGTGGAGGGCTTGTCGGAGGAGGATGTGGTTCTGTTACACTCCTGTCGTCAGTGGACCACAGTGACTGCCCACAGCTTAGAGGAGGGACACTACGTTATCGGACCTAAGATAGACATCCCTCTGCAGTACCAGGGTGAGTGCGCACACACACACACACACACACACACACACACACACACACACACACACACACACACACACACACACACACACACACACACACACACACACACACACACACACACACACACACACACACACACACACACACACACACACACACACACACACACACACACACACACACACACACACACACACACACACACACACACACACACACACACACACACACACACACACACACACACACACACACACACACACACACACACACACACACACACACACACACACACACACACACACACACACACACACACACACACACACACACACACACACACACACACACACACACACACACACACACACAGCATATGTATAGAAGCACGCTCAAAAATGTCCTACTCAGTCAAAGATTTGTTCTCACCCTAAAAGAAAAACAATTTCTCACTAAATCACTCTGGGGGGACAAATGTTGGCCAAGTTTAACCTTTTCCACTTACTCTATTTTTGTTGGGACAAAAAAAACTAAACTAAAGATACTAAAGACAGTAAGATAGCAATGATAAACTGATAGTGGCAAGTCATGTCTGATGGCTTGCTCTAAAGATAAATGAATTAAATGCAGTCAGTTCAAGTTTAGTCATGTATTCCCACGTGAACTCATGAGAATATGTCTTGAATGAACACATAGAGACGATACAAGGGGAAAGGTCTTCCATTTGTTGATTAACGGTAATCAATCATGAACTTGGCAGATCAAACTAAAAAGATTAGATGTTTAAAGTAGGACATGACACTGAGGCAAAATATTCCTAGAATCAAGAAAACGAGTCCCAGTTAAATGTATGACTTGGCAGAAAAATCTGGCCCTACCCAACAAGCACCCACATATTAAAAAAGATGTTATATACATTATGTTTGGGATGGAAGAAGACATGGAACTTATCAATACAGAATGATACTGTCAAAGTGTGGAGTACGACGAGTTTAACAACTGCAAAGTAACTTAACAAGACAAAACAGGAAAACTCTTATTTTAGGGGTTAATCAAATAAATTAACGTCTAAACAGCTAGGTGCAAACATGTGGGCGAAAGCACCACCGGATATAGTACATATTGGATTAGATAATCATTTCCAACATGTGCCGTATATGGTCACATTTAAGGATACTGATTAATGCACGGACACATACTCACAGCTGTAGACAGTAGATGTGACCTTGTGAGTCCTCCTGTCCATTGGTCTGTCATCTTCCTGCTGAATGAATCCTCCAGGATGACCTCACCGGAGCTCCATCCCATTGATGGGACTGTACGACCGGTCACATTATTCGCTGTGTAACTGGATCCTAATGCGTCTTATTCATTGTTTCCTCCACTGATGGAGTGCTGATGTCACCTCACACTGCTGCCGCCTCTCAGGCTCCTTTTCGGAAGAATGAAAAAAAACAAGAGTGGTAGGGGTTTTGGTGAGATCATTGTCATTTTAGACATTTCAGCATAATATTGGCAGTTAGGAGCAGACAGGTTAGTCCAACATATATAATTGTAAGAGTTGTTATTAATAGGAGCCGTCTAGGTTAAATAATGGTGGTCAAAGCATAACAATTGGCCGTACCCTCGCCCCAGAAACTTGTGGCTAGCCGAGTTGAAATTCCCAACGCGAGGAGAATTGGATTCATGTGCAGAGTTGGTGGTATGATTAGTCTAAATTCCTCCCCGACCTGGTCTGTTTTGACATTTAATTTGAGGGGGTCAAGATTATTTGTCTTAACCATCATCTGGCTGTCGGATGATCAGATGGATTTCTGACGTGTCTGCCAAGCTGTAAAAAATACAAAGCATTAGGTCCATGCTTTTTGTGTGTCCATTTTTGTTGTAAATTCTGCCGTGAAAATAGTACAAGGAACTAAAATAGTTGCGCTGTTTGAATATGGGCTTCACTGTATCAAGTAGGTACTAGCAAGAAATTCCTAATGGCTTTGGTATTCTTTATTTGAAAAGTGTTATTTTATTAAAAGTATATTGTATTATATCAGACAAACATTCTTTTCAGTTGTGGACAATTTTAATCATACAATCGAGAAAAGCCAGACAACTAAATCGAAATGTATGCATACTTTAGGACTACCTCTCTGTCTCTTTAAATAACAGGTGAGTTGTTGTTGAATCAGAAGCCGGTGATGAGCTAATGTCTGTGTGATGACTTCATGCAGGAAGTCTAAATAAGCCTAGGAGGAGAGCAATATAGGTTCCTCCCTGGGGATAGACAACAGGATGCTCCCTCCTTCTCATCCTCTCTGTCTGTATCCTCCTCTGTCCATCAGTGAGGCAGTCAATGAAGACTGAAGGGTAGAGGACAGAAAAGCTGAATGAATGGGTTTCAGGGAAGCCAGTGGCGCCACTGCCACCCCTGTAATGTGAAGCTGGTGACCAAAGCCTGATGTGTGGGAGTTAACAGCCTCTGTGATTCAGTTTTTCTTCTTGGAACTAGGGCTGAACGATTAATCGTACATAAATCGCGATTTCAAATGATGCAATTATCAAATCGCAAAGCCTGCAATTTTTTTTAACATTTTTCTTTTTACATAAAAAAAAAGAAAAAAAGTTGTTGTTGTTCTTGTGTGTCAGTCATCCACACCAATCAGAAGTGCTGTGCTCCACATGTACCAGCCATTGTTAACCAATCAGAAGTGGCCCATGATAGAAGGTGATAGACAGATTGATCCAATCACCTGCCAAGTATTTTTGAAAGTGCCTGCCCTTTCCAAATGGCTTCCAATGGAGCTTTCCTAGTTGGTTTGGTGAAACCATCTGAGTCAGGTTAGTAATGCTCCATCACATGTTTCTATTACAGGGTGAATCTTAAACTGAAGCTTGACTTTAAAGCAACCCAACGGAAGTTTCATGTAAGTTTAGTTCTTTCACTCGTAGCTCGGGCTGCGGGGGTGCTAGAGACGGGAGCACGTTGATGCGACCTTCCTAGCCGGAGATATGGCCGCATTTTACAATAAACTTCCGTTGGGTCGCTTAAAAACAAATATCGCAAATCGAATCGCAATATCTGTCAGAAAAATCGCAATTCGATTTTTTTTCCCAAAGTCGTGCAGCCCTACTTGGAACTACATTGTTCTCAGAGTAATAGTATGTGTATATGTTGTTACATCTCAGTTCTAGCTCAATAACCCTCTTACTTATACAAATGTCTGTAGTTTTGTTTGGTAAAGTGGCAATTCTGTTTAATTTCCTCCTCAGTCCTTCTGGGAATGTTGGTGGTGGGTTTTGTTGAAAAGTAGCACTTGCTGGTATTGTTCGGTGGGTGGAAGCTCCTTATCCTGGGGGCTCTGTTGAATTTGAAGGTGGGGGGTGGAGGAGAAAGAGGGGGAGAGAAAAGGAGGGAGGTGCTGGCGTGGAGGATGGGGGAGTTTGGTATTCAGCTCTGCCTCCCAGACAAAAAAATCTCATGTCTCTTTCCCTCACCCACACACAATCTGAGAGCCAAGGAGAAAAAAGGAAGATCCTTCAAGGGTTGCATTAGTTAAAAGCAATCCCAGAAACTGCTAAATGAGACGAAAGGATAGTTGGATTTTACAAAGGCTAATTTGGACGCATCCTAAAATGCTTCTTTACAACCTTAAAAAGTTGCACAAGCCCCAAAAAGTGGTTCCAAGAACACAAACACAGTTACTGGAGTGCATGAGTGTAAAGGATTTACAGACGGAGGAGGGGATGAGCAAGAGGAAGAAAGGGTGAAAGTGTGCGAGTGTATGTGTGAGTGTCTCCATGGTGATGTGTCTCTGCTCTGCGTGAGAATGGGGGTCCTTTATTGGTTTCCATGCCAACCCCGTTGGCCTTCGATTGGCAAAGAGCTGGTGCCAGGTCAGAGGTCACAGAGGTGTTTTTGTATTCTCCTCGTCCAAACAGTGTCTACTGCGGAAGTATGTGTTTGAAGAAGGACTGTCAAAGATCAAATAAAGACAGGACAAAAACAACCTCTCCTTTCCTTCCTTCTTCTCTCCTCTTTCCTTGCCCCCTTCCTCTTCTTCCATCTTTCTCCTTACCCTGGGCTCCCTCTGTCTTATGCTTCCCTCACTTCCTTATCGAACTTACTTCCTCTTCCCCTGTCCATATTCGTATCCACCTCCTTATCTTCTATTTCTTTTGTCTTTCTTCCGTACTCTGTAGGGAAATTCAAGTTGTTGGATGAAGACCGAGACGTCAGGGACCCAATCCAGTATTTTTCCAGTGTGGAGGAAGTAGCTGGAGTCTTCCCTGACCGGGTCTTTGTCATGGAGACGATCACGTTCAGTGTCAAGGTTTGAGAAACATGAGAATATCCTAATTCAAGTTTCTGTCATTCAATGTCATGTCCACACGCTCATCATGCATGTATATGCTGCAGGTGGTTTCAGGGGAGTTCAGTGAGGACAGTGAGGCCTACAGCTTCACTCTGCAGGCTGGAGATGAGCTGTCACTCATGGGGAAGGCGGAGCTTCTCTGTGCCACGCCTTCTAAGGAAAAGACGGGACTGACCGCGCTCTTGAGACGCCTCGGAAAGACTCCTAGAAGTACGTAAGACGAAGCTTTTGAGCTATATGTTTTATGGAGTGCTTGGAATTAGGTGTGCATTCATCCTTGGAAATTGATAATATATATTGTCTATATGTATACAGGTCTTTGTGAAGTGACTGGGGAAATAAAGACACTGGATGCAATGCTTTCTCAGAGGGCAGCCACAAGTTGTCTCCGCTCATGTGGAACAATCTGACCTTTACAATCTCTTTGACTAATCCTCTCTGTCTCTTCAGGTAAAACTCCCTGCCTTGTCTGTATGAACCATCGCACCAATCAGAGCGTAAGCCTACCCTTTGGTTGCCGTGGACGCTTTTGCACACGCTCCCCTCTGGAGCAAGGCATGCTGGGAGGGGAGCACACTGTACGCAGCATCATCGAGAGGGTTCGCCTCCCCGTCAATGTGTCGGTGCCTTCACGACCCCCGAGGAACCCCTACGACCGGCACGCAGTCCGAGAGGGCCACCGCTACAAGCTGCTGAACATCGTGAGCAAGACGGTGGTGCTCTGCATGGTGCTCCGCCGACAGGAAGTCTCCCCCTCCCACTTCCTGCTGCTACGCTGCATGCCCCGGTTCAACGTGGCCGAGGCCTCGGGTCACACAGCGGCGCTGGAGAGCCTCCTGTTGAGACACGCCTTCGACCCAGATGCCTACTCTCGAGCTGTGAGAGAAACCAGGCCAGAGCTGGAGTGTATGACAGAGGAGTGTGTGAGCCCGCGGCGCTCTCGCATGTGTGTGTCGGGTCAGGACTCCTTGGCACCGGCACTGCAGCACCTGTCCATGTGCGGGTATGGGGGTGGGGACGGCCTATCACAGCGCTGCAGGGACTCTCTTGGAGAGCGGCTAGGGGAGGGGCCAGGTGAGGAGCGGGAGTATGTGACTCCGGAGTGGACTGATGCTGAAATGAGGACCAGTGAGGAAATCCCTTACGAGGAACTTTGGACCAATCAAAACGCAGAGGGCTTGGGGAAGGAGCCGAACCTCATCTCCTTTCATTCCACGTCCTCATTGGACGGGTCTCTTGGTACCGTGGTGACCAGAGTGTCTACCCCGCCGCCTGTACCTCCAAAATCTGATGCTGTGAGTTCACGTCTTCACCTCCTGTCCTTCTGTCTCTAATCCTTCATATCTATCCACAGCAGCATCCGGTTGTTAAAAGTCCGGATGCGTGTTTTGAATTATTCATACACAACAGCTTTTAAACCTCACTGGCCACATTCACACACAGACGGATTTCCTGGAAAGCCTGCCATACACTCACAGTACATAAATACACATAAATATATATAACCAATTATGCTGGTACACGTGTGCTGTAAACTGGAATATGATATTTTTTCAGTAGCACTGAGGCAGCTTAGTCCTCTGTTACAGTGCAATACTGATGGAGCCTTTGGTCTTAATAACGACTACATTATTATTGATTTCACAATGAAAGATGCCTATAAAGCAGCAGTCTAGCAATTTATGTGATTAGAATAGAAAACAAGATTGTGTTTACTCTGCATCAGCTCTACACTTCCCTGAAATCCATTATCAGTAAAACAGGGTGGATGGTATTTGCTTTGTCTTATAGTGTCAGTAATTGTTTTAGTATGAATTAGGTTTACTCATTAGGAAAGGCAACAGGACTTTGGTTCTTTATAATAGAGATAAGCGATAAATGTACTGCACTTGAATATATAAGACAATCTTTAAAATAAATGTTAATGTTAAAAGAGAAAACTGGACTTAGAACAAGGTTTTTGTAGCTGTGCTATTCTCCCTTGGATTTCTTAAGTGGTTCTTCAAGGCTAATGTTAACATGTTTGTAGGGGGAGAATAATCACACTTTGTTTTGCTTAATTAACTATTTTCTGGTGGCAGCTAGCAGCGGTACACAGAGAGAGTGTGGGTGTTGAAGTCTGCTGTGCATCTGGATTATACCCTGCCACACACAGTGTTCTTCATTCCCTGATATGTAGCCTGCCAAGACACAGTGTGTGTATGAGGCGGGGGGGTTTGTTTGAGGTGTAAAGGTCACCAAGTTTGACATTTACCAAGCAGAACACAGAGAGTAGCCAGCACACACACACACACACACACACAATCCCATAAAACCTCCTGAGTAGTCCAGTTTTGGGAGTTAACTTTTCTGCTGTGGTGATTCTCATTCTGTGTGTGTGTGTGTGTGTGTGTGTGTGTGTGTGTGTGTGTGTGTGTGTGTGTGTGTGTGTGTGTGTGTGTGTGTGTGTGTGTGTGTGTGTGTGTGTGTGTGTTTAGGTAAGAGAGGAGTGTCGCTACTTGATCGCCCCTCCCGTTCCCCCCCGCTGCTCTAAAGGAGGCTCCATCTCCAGTCCAGTCCCCAGTCCTCCTGTTCCCCCTCGGTTCCCCAAAGCCTCCACCTCCCCGAGGCCCAACCTCTCCTTCTACTCCTCTGGACTTCAGGACAGGTACAGTGGGAGTGCTATGTTTTTGAATGCAACAAATCAGCGGTGGCGGTTGATGTGCTTTCAGGTGAATTGAGCTAAAGAAATCAGTGTTTCCTAATCAAAGGATGCCACCAAATCTCCTTTGAAGCAGTTGATATACGAAAGTTAAGAGGGAAAATATTCACTTCCTTTGGGGAAAATAATTAAATAGGACCAGTGTCGTTAGATTTCAGCTCCCATTGGATCTAATGCTAACACAATGACTTAAACTATATCAATGTATAGCTACATATAGCACCCTCTCGCAAGACTTAGTATGAAAAGAGTAATCCACAGATTAAGAGGTGCCAATTTATAACTTCCCTGACTCAAGATGGACCAGAGGTCATTTTTTATTCAAAGCTTTTATCTTGTCTAAATGTGTGGCCTACAATATCAACAATGCAACCAGCATGCCAACGAATAGATGTTTAGTCGGGAGTGTTATTCGATCAAAAGCTCCAGAGCAGCCACTTAAGGGTATTGGTGGTATTTATATCAACTATGCTTAAAAGGGTTCAAAGCGAAACATATATATATATAACCACCAAGTTTAGCCCCATATTTAAACTACAGGTATTGATTACTTTTGACCTACAAATGACAAAATAAATGCTTACGGGGCAATAACATTTGGATATGGGAATATAACTAAACTATAGCCCAATATATGTATATGATTTCCCCTTTGTATTGGTGTTTTGATATTAGAACCTAACCTCACTTTCTCCTGCTCTGCTCCAGCTGCTCGCCCTCTCCGGATGCCTCCCTCTACTGTTACCCGTGCTCCTGGGGGGATTGCCCGGCCCCTAACCCCGCCAATCCTGAGCCAGTCTCTGCCAGCACTGCAGACCCCACCTCCGCCACTCCTCAGCCAGCACAGGCCACCTGGGCAGAGCCGTGGGTGGACTCCTTCTCCTCCTCCGGACCTCGACTCAGGCCTCCACAGAGTCGGTTTGCTCCTTTTGGGGCGTTAAACCCCTTCAACCGCCAATCCCCCTGCCCCTCCCCTGAGCCCACTCCCAATCCCACCACAGATTCCTCCAGAGGTGCAGAGGGAGGCGGGACGCCCACAGGGGTCACCGAAAGCTTGAACCCTGACCCCACCTGGCGACCTCCTGCTGACCTGTCTGTGCTCTCATTGGAGGAGGTGTCGGCCTGCCTGCGGTTCATCGGCCTATCAGAGGCAGCGGTGGGCGTGTTCCAGAGAGAGCGAATCGACGGCAGCCTCCTGGTGCAGCTGACCGAGGACATCCTGTCACATGACTTCCACCTGAGCCGACTGCATGTCACCAAGATCAAACAGTTCATACAGGGCTGGAGGCCCAAGATCTAGCACACACACACACACACACACAATCCTGATAATGTGCCTGTTGGCTACTGAGCCATCCTGAATGTGCCTTTCACTGTGACCAAGTGGCTGCTGAGCCCCACTGACTGAAGCTGAGACTTTGCTGAAGGAAACCACGCCACCCTGTGGTCAAACTGTCGAACTGACACTCGAGTCTGACTGCAAATTCCTGTCTGAATCACAGACTGGGACTAGTTTACTAACAAATAGCTACAAATGAGAGCTATATGATTAAAGTTCCTTGTCTCAATTTGTCTTTGGGGAACATAGTCACGAAACATCGTTATACTTTGAGACAGCTAAAGGTTTGAGCAGTATATGGATTTGTGGGGCCTCCATGCCGCGGCTCCATCAATTCTGATATTCCTTCATTCTCCATATAAACTGGAGGAGTTTCATTTGAGTTTTTCTCATTATAAAAAAGGTGCATTGAAGTTAAAATTCCCTGCCTTTAATGTGGATGTTCAATAGGAAGGATGGTAAATGTAGGCAGTTTCCAGTGTATTGACAGAGAAAGCTGATTGCTCCTTTTTTCTCAAAACTAGGGCTGCTCGATTATGGCAAAAATCATAATCTCAATTATTAGGGTCAATAATTGATATCACGATTATTAAAAATATTATTAAAACATTTACTTTGAAAACATCCATTTATTGCAAAAAAAAATGTTGAACATTATGTTTTGAACAGTTCATTACCCTGAACTTTAAGTATAATTCAACTGAAAAAAATAAAATAATAATACTAATAATACAAAAAAATAAAGAAAATAATCGTTTTATTTCGATTACGTTGTTTTCGTAAATCGTAATTGCGATTAAAATACGATTAATTGAGCAGCCCTACTCAAAACTGTTCCATCATTGCCCTGATGTACCAGGATGCATTGCACATGAGCTTCTGACACCAGGAAGGTCACAGAGCAATATCCTCTGGCGCTCAAACACTGAACCTGTTCCCTACCTGAGTCTCAAGCACAGCCTTCTTTATTTGTTTTCATTTGTGTCCCATTTGTGCACTGAGCTCCAGTGACCTTAAATTGGCAAAAAGATTTAAAAAGTATTAGGAGATTTGAAGTTTGTTGTTAGAAGATTATTGAAAAGGAATGAGAAAGTAAAGAGAAATCTCAAAGTCAGAAGCACCCAATAAAGTATTTGTTGAGTTTCTGTTACTGATCAATGATTTACTGAACAATTTCTTAAGGCCATTATGTGCTTTGATAAATGTATTAACAATAACATTAAGGGAAACAAGAGATGTCCTTCTTTCTGTAGTAGGAAACACACGTGTTGCCATGCTATAATAAACATTTGCGTCGGAAATAGAGTTCTCAAAATATACCTCAGATATCCTTGATTTAGCCATGCATATTAATAAATGAAATTACACTTGTATGTTCTCATAGCTATATGTACACTTACTACATGACATTTAAGCTCCAGTAAAGCATGTGAAATAGGGTGAAAGGTCCAAGTCTCCATCAGAAATGTAACAATTATAAACTGATGAATTACTAAACCGGGCTTCACTGCTGCTGAAGAATAACCACAAGCTGTTCTAGTGCACCATCTTTGTGGTTGTATCTGCCCTGATGTTCCTGCCAGTCAGCATCATGTTCCTGTATCATGTGGGTTGCAGGTATTTTGAGCTGGTATTCCCCAAAGTGAGGTTCTTGAACTAACTGAATAATGTGTTGCTTTTATAAGCTCCAGAGCGCTTGCTGTCGTACAAGTTTGAAGGGTCAAAATAAATTATCATTTTAATGTAGGAGAGATCACACATGCAAGAATTAGGAAACCCTGTTAAAGCCCTAGAAAGCTTACGTAATATCTGCAATGGGGATGATGCAGCCAGGATTGATTGAGATGAAGACAGCACTGTTCGACCACATCTCCATCACCTGCCATGACAGTGTGTTCACCTGGCACCTGCATACACACAAACACATGCACCCATCTGATTTATCCTCATGTCACATCTCAGTGAGAGACAGGTAGTCAAGACTGTCACAAAACACAATCTC
This sequence comes from Notothenia coriiceps, assembly GCF_000735185.1. Classification (NCBI taxonomy): domain Eukaryota; kingdom Metazoa; phylum Chordata; class Actinopteri; order Perciformes; family Nototheniidae; genus Notothenia; species Notothenia coriiceps. Next base: position 5,333 of record NW_011365230.1, on the reverse strand, counting down.
TCTGACATCATGTATGTATTGTCTCATACTCTCCTTCATAAACATGCACAAACACACTCACCTAAGGTTTTAAAATACAATTCTGTCAATCTGTTTTAAAAATACAAAAACAATACAAAAACCTTAAAAAACTGCCGGTTATTAGCTGGTCTTCACAGTAAGGCGACTCTCTGACATACTGTATGGTACCAGTGATGATGAAGATATTAACTACTCTTTATTTATTTTTAAAGCATTACACTGGACCCAACAATTAGGGCTTTTTAGTGCAATTAACTACAGTTTTAACCAGTTCAGTAGGCGTACAAAATATCAAATATTTTACCATTCTCAGTATAATTGAACAAATGACTTTTACTCAGTTTAAAAAAAATAATACTGATAGCTTGATACCAGTCGCTAACATCAAGCAGGCCTACTATATCAAAACACCATTAACATTTTATTAAATGAAACAGATGTTGAAATAGTAATTATGTATTACATATCTTACGATAAGAGATCGTTTAGCTGCAAAACTTTTGCACAAACAATTGTCATCTTCACCTGAAACTCTTCAACAAGGTGCTCAACACCTGTCCTCGAGCGCAGTTAATATTCTGACCGTTGGGGGCACAATAGTGCGGATAATAATATACGCCTAAATACTGCCGTTGCATAACATGTTCTTTTTCTAACATACATATTTTCTATTTGACAAATAAAATATTAAAAGATGTCGATATTACAGTGTTCAGTTAAAACAAACTCATACACAAAAGAAAATATGTACCCAATAATTACTTGACCGTGGTTTTCTTTCAGGCATTATCCTGGTCATCTAATATATCTGTGGGTCCTTGAATGCGTAGTTCGTGCTGCTAGTCTTGTGGAGCCGATCGTTTGACAGGGAAGAGGTGACGACGGAGACTTAACAAAAATACAGGTAAGCCACAAATGAACTATCAATAATAGTAAGACTAGAAGGCGACCAGACATTGTACAAACTCTGTAAATGTGTTCTTTTTCACAAAGCATAGTGGAACAGTTAAACACTGAATGGAAACTTTAGCTAACATGTAGCTACGTAGCTTCACTAGCTTGTATTTTGCTTTGTTTTGCTGTTTTTGTGGTTTCATACATGTGTCTTCTTTATTGGTGTCAATGTAACGTTAGGGCACAATAAAGGACATTGATCTGTAGACTGATCTGACCTTGTTTTAGTCCCATGATCCTGTATTTCTGTGTCTGTCATTCTCCAGGAGAGGAATCTAGGTGAAGGGTCAGAGACTGGAGGGGGTTGGGCTTTGTGACCGTCAATTATATGTCACATTGTCCCACATAATAAAAGATTGTATAAGACATATCTTATACATATATAATATACACAGAGGTGAAGGAAGTATTCAGATATTTTACTCAAGTTAAATTAGTTATTCTACAAAAATACTCTGTTACAAGTGAAAGTACTGCATTCATAAGTGTACTCCCAAGTATTGGCATATCAGATTACAAAATATTACATTTTTGTATTATAATAATAATTAACGTTGCACTTGGTAAAGGTTGGGATTATTTAAATTACTTTTCTTGGTAATTTATCCTATATACTACTTTATTGGTTGATTTATATTCTGTATTATAAATCCAGTAACTCAATTTGTAAAAAGTAAAACATTGCATCCAAAATGTAGTAGAGTTAAAATTTAAAGTAGCATAACATGAAGATACTCAAGTGAAGTACATGTGCCTCAAAATGTTACTTAAGTATAGTACTTGAGTAAATATATCCAGTCACATTCCCCCACTGAATATTTATATTTACGGTATGTATTCTTCCCCTCTTTAATGCAAAATACAAAATAAAACACCAACCACGTCAGATATCTTACCCTAAATTATGACTGTTATTATGTCTGGTAAATTCAGACACAAGTCACTGGGGCTTAAACGACCTTTTGCCTACAGTCGATCTTAGTATCACCTGAGAGGCTTTGCAGCGTGGTTATGTCACTCTCCAGGCTGCTCTGTCCACAGATGATATTGGTAAAAGTGTCGGTTAAGTTTTTGTTGAAAATGTCTTAGAGATGTTTCGATTCCACTTTATGATTATTTTGGATATGCATTTTGAGGTGCTGTTGAACTGTTTTACTATATAGAGAGGTATGCTGTTCTCATTCTGTGTTTATTGCATTAGCTGGCAGTTTGCTTTCCAATTGAAGTGGAAATTTGACTTTTATTTTATTTGAGAAAAACAAAACTAGTAAAACAAAGTATTTACATTTATTTCAAATGTTATTAATTGTATACAGGACCATGATTTTATTTATTTTTAAATCAGAACCCTGGTAATAACTTTGCAGTAACAATTCCAGTTTCTCTCTCTGCAGAACATAATGGCCGCCATGTTGCTGAGCACAATGCGGAGCGGCTCTGTCAGTCCTTCCTGGGCGGTGCGGTTGGGTAAGTCTATATCATTTTATTTGTTTTACAGAATAACAGATACATATATTCCTTATGCTGTGCGAACTAACATTTTGTGTAATTGAAAATATATTAAATAAAACATTTAATGATTCGATTGTCGTTGATGTTTTTTCTGTGTTCCTCAGCGGCACGCTCTCTCAGCACGACGTCCCCTCTGCAGGCACAGGGTAGGTCAACAATCGAAGTGATATGATTTGCAATCACCAGATTATAGTCTGGTGTTTCCAATATGAGCTATCAGAGTCTAACTACATGTTGCTTTCTTCATTTGCAGTTCAGACAAAGAGTAAAAAGACCCTGGCCCGGCCCGGTGTGAAGAACATAGTTCTGGTGGAAGGAGTCCGAACCCCTTTCCTTTTGTCTGGAACCACGTAAGTCTCTGCTTTTTTCCTATTGCCAACTTCAGATGGCTGGAGCCTCTGATTATCATGACTTTGGGAGGAAGAAAAACCTTTTGTTTGTGTTACAGATATGCTGACCTCATGCCCCATGACTTGGCCAGAGCAGCTCTGCAGTAAGTGTTATCCTATGTTTATTTATTTTTATTTGTGAATGGTTTCATGACACTATCAGATTTCAAATGTAGTTGTTAAAGCATACTAATGAGTCTGTTCAGGGGAGACATAGAGGAAAGTGGAGCAGGAATCTAAGGGGGGGTTGGATTAATGTTGATGATGAGTTTTTCAGCTAGGTCAGGATGTATTTTTTTTTCAATATCTATTCTGTCTTGTTTCCCAGTTTTTTCAATCTTAAAAAAAAGAAAGTGTGTTTTTAAAATATTATGTTTGGGTTTCCTCAGGGGTCTGCTGCACAAGACAGGTTTACCCAAAGATGCTGTAGACTACATCATATATGGAACAGTCATTCAGGAGGTCAAAACCAGCAATATAGCAAGAGAGGTAATGACACACACACACACACACACACACACACACACACACACACACACACAGATATTTGCTCTCACAAAATGGCTATATTATCTGGCGCTTCAGGTGCCTTTCATACGTTTCATTTACTCTCTTTAAGATAATTGCTAAAACATACTATTGATTAAAGGTGTTATGATGACATACAGTCCTTTCATGCATCTTTTTCTTTGTTTACCTCGATTTCAGGCAGCACTCGGCGCAGGCTTCTCTGACAGGATCCCAGCTCACACCGTCACCATGGCCTGCATCTCCTCCAACGTGGCTATGACCTCAGGTATGTCGGGGAAAGAAATCTCACATAAGTCACAAGAGATTCTCAGAGAAGACTACATTGTAGCCGCACACAACAATGATATTGTATATTTTGTTAGCCAATTGAGGACACGACGTACACACTTTGTCTGACCTTTGTTTGGCTCCCTCCTTCTCTCCAGCTGTTGGTATGATCGCTGCAGGACAGTGTGACTCTGTCGTGGCGGGAGGGGTGGAGTTCATGTCCGACGTTCCCATTCGTCACAGCCGTAAGATGAGGAAGACAATGCTGTCCCTCAGCAAAGCAAAGACTCTCGGCCAGAGGCTCGGTCTGATTGGCAGCATCCGGATGGCACACTTGTCCCCAGAGGTGTGTTTTATACATACTAAAAATCACTGTTTGTTACATTTGATTTGCAACATCGGTAATCACATTTCTTCTCCTGGATCTTTGAACATATATGTGTAAAACACAAAGTCTATATGGCCTGCGCTCCCATGATTTTATTCAGATGCTGGTTCCTAAAGTGAGAGCAGAACTGGGTAAAAAAGCTTTTAAATATCCTGCCCCTTATGCTCGGAATAACGTACAGAAGGAGCTGAAACTCACAGATTTGATCACTTTGGGGGAGTTCAAGTCCATCTTAAAGGACAGAGAACAAGAATCCATTGGTCGATGTGATTGCTCGTATATCCCGTCATTTGTGTTTTACAGCTGTATTCGTCTGCCTGTATTGTTTTGAGTTCATTTGTTGTAACTTTTTTCATGCTGCCCTCTTGGCCAGGTCGCTCTTGAAAAACAGATTTGAATCTCAGTGAGACTTTTACCTGGTTAAATAAAGAATATATATATATATATATTCCTTATGCTGTGTATATATATATTAGTATTTCCTCCTAAAACGTTTTATTCTGCGTGTAGCTTCCTGCTGTGGCGGAGTTCTCCACCGCTGAAACGATGGGCCACAGCGCTGACCGTCTGGCTGCTGCCTTCGGGGTCACCAGACTGGAGCAGGACGAGTTCTCTGTGCGCTCACACACTCTGGCCAAAAAGGCCCAGGACGCAGGGCTGCTGGAGGATGTCATCTCCTTCAAAGTGCCAGGTAAACCCCGCTTCACTCTTTAGACTGAGATAAATGACATTACACATTGAAGGGTGGTTGAATAGGTTGTAATGGTTTCTTTGTTTGGGTCATCGTGTACTAATGGTTATATTATTTTAATTTGTATATTTAATTTGTCTGTTGTATTTACCTGCTTGCTTTTTATTGATTTTATTTATTAGTGCTTATGTGAAGCATTTATTGATATTGTTAATGGTTGTGTTTAGAGCTAAAACAATGAATTCATTTACAGAAAATGCAACTATTTGGAGAATTAATTTATTGTTGTAGACATTCAGTCGTAATCCAAAGACTTGAATCTTATTACATTTGTATTTACAGAATATTTATTTTACTGTCTTTACCAGGTCGTGATATTGTTTCCAAGGATAACGGCATCCGTGTGTCCTCCATGGAGCAAATGGGAAAACTGAAGGCCGCCTTCATCAAACCTCACGGCACAGTCACTGCTGCTAACTCCTCCTTCCTGGTACACACACACACACACACACACACACACACACACACACACACACACACACACACACACACACACACACACACACACACACACACACAC
>NW_011365229.1:0-4396 GCF_000735185.1 Notothenia coriiceps | reverse complement strand
TCATCGGCGTAGCAGTGAAATTGAAGGTTGTGGCGAAAAATTATTTTGCCAAGGGGGAGCATGTAGAGGATGAAGAGGAGGGGGCCAAAAACCGAACCCTGGGGGACGCCTTGGGACAGAGGAGGTGCAGTTGTTGATGTTGATAAACTGATGTCTGTCGGTGAGGTAGGATTTCAGCCAGGAGAGTGCAGTGTCAGTTATGTTGACCATCCACAGACTAACGGCCAGGCAGAGCGGGCCAACCAGAACCTGGAGGCAGCCCTACGTTGTGTTGCTGCCCGTCTCCCCGCCTCCTGATCTTCGCACTTGGCATGGGTGGAATACGCCCATAACTCCCTGGTCAGTTCCGCCACGGGTATGTCCCATTTCATGGTCTCTAACGGCTGCCAGCTCCCATTGTTCCCCAGCCAGGAGACGAAAGTGACCGTTCCCTCAGTCCAGGCCCATCTCCGTCGTGCCCACCGAGTCTGGCGGGAAGCCCGAGCAGCCCTCACCCGGACTGATGCCTGTAACCAGAGGCTGGCAAATCGCCACCGAACCCACGCTCCAGACTACCAGGTTGGCCAAAGGGTCTGGTTATCTGCTCGCGACCTGCCGCTCCAGACTGAGCCGCGCAAGTTGGCCCCAAGGTATATTGGTCCATATACAATCGAAGGTGTCATAAATCCCAGTGTTATCCGCCTTAGCCTTCCTCCTGCTCTCAAGGTACATCCCTCATTCCACGTGTTTCTGCTCAAGCCCTTTGTCTCTAGTCAACTCTCTGCTCCAGCTGACCCGCCCGCAACTCCCCGGATCATTGATGATCACCCTGCATTTACAGTATGCCGGCTGCTGGACATTCGCCGGCGTGGTCGGGGTTTCCAATACCTTGTGGACTGGGGGGGATATGGTCCTGAAGAACGGTCCTGGATCTCAAAGGCCCTTATCCTGGACCACACCCTCCTGGAAGATTTCTATAGGGAATTCCCTGACAAGCCAGAAAGGCCACCAGGAGGTGTCCGTTAGGGGGGAAGTACTGTTATGGTTTAGGTGTTTTTCTCCCCTCTAAGGACTCCAATGGAGGCGTTTCAGGTAGGGGGAGTGTGTGTCAGAGAAACCCCCTCTGCAGGAGGGAACTATGGGATTTTAGCCTTTACAGACCATTTACATGCACAGAAACCTATTTAACACTCTACAAGAAAGGGAAAATTCCTTAAAGCATAATAGGGTCCTTTTAATGCTTGTGCACATACATGTGGGTATCTGAATGCCTAACAGCTCACAACGTAGACAATCTGGGAAAGCTAGAGCAGAAAACATGGGATTCAACAAAGCCAATCACATTTGGCTCACCTTGCAAATTCACATTCGGGCTCATTAGAATATATCGACCCCATCTGAGCATTTTCACTAACGGCTTGAGAAATAATGTTAGAATTTTCCTCCCAAGACAATCAGAGCATGACAGGCACTTTTTGGGAGGGGGGCTTAGAGACAGGTGCTTATATAAAGCATTTTAGACAGAGGGTTAATAGGTGTATTCAGAAGGACATAGGAAAATAGCTAGTAGATGTACTCATTTAAGTACTGTACAATTTTGAGTAGATGAACAATGATATAATCTGTTCTGAAAAAGAAATAATTAGCTGATCCCTTGTCTTCATGTTATTGTCTCCACCCTCTACAGTTCTTGCATATACGTCATAATACTTTGCTCATCTCGTGAAAATGCCTGTGCAAACGCAAGATCATCAGATTCTCATACAGCCAATTTGGCCTAATTTAGAGATTAAGGGCAGAAGCAAACATTTACATTCACCACATGACTGAGTCTGGATCAGTCTATAAAGTACCAGCCGGTCCCACCTCAGAGACAGAAGCTTCCGTCAGTTCACAGACAGGACAATTTGCTGCCGGCCCCAGAGGTCGTCATGTGGCGCGGATAGACGTCAGCAGACGGTGCAGGTTTAGCAGAAAGACACTCGCAGAATTAATATAAGAACTGTAGGAATGTGTTAAAGGGCGAGAGGTTGTGTGTATTGTGTTGGGTGTGTGTGTGTGTGTGTGTGTGTGTGTGTGTGTGTGTGTGTGTGTGTGTGTGTGTGTTTCCGTTGATAATGCAGTCTTCGGCCCAGACGACGTCTCCGTCAGGCTGCACCTGAGAAAGAGGACAGGGGCGGGAGGGGAGGCACAGAAAGGGAGAAAGTGCAGTAAGCTTTGTGCTCACACACCATAAATATTGCCTTTCACTGGATGTGTGAATATGTGCCTCTTTCACCCAGCTTCATACCCTTGAATTGAATTGCACACCCTTGGCAAAGGCCTTTGAGTTTCTGACACACACAGTGCTGTGGTAGCATGAATAATGGGTGCATTAATCCGCCGGGCCACCCAGTGTCCAAAGTTTTAGTGGACCTTGAAAACAAAGCCAACCCTGATCTGTTAACCAGGGTAAATTTCCACTCAGACATTGGAAACCAATTGAAGCAGCACTGAAGGAGCCTTACAGTAGCCTACTAATGAGCTGATCATGAGTTTTTTTTTGTCAGACTGTAGTAGCAGAGAAGTTGTTTTTTTGCTTAAATCTGACCAGATCCCCTGGAAATAATGTTCAATCTTCTTTCAAATGACCCTGTAGAAGAAGCAATTTAGCAATCCAGGCCACAAGAGGTTCTATTGTGGGTTTAAGGTAACATTATTCTCATTTTCATACTGGTATTTTGATTTCTAAGTAGAACAGGGATCTTTAAAGTTTTTTCCTACAATAACATGTAGGATAGCCTAAAATGGCATGTATAAACATGTTTATGGTGCATGCAATACTAAGCTATAAAAATAGCCCACACTTTAAGTTACACTTAACTAACTTTAACTGCTATACTTCTATGCGCTTGTTTGAATATTGCATACTATTTTTTTCCCTCAAATTCCGGATGTTACAGGAGAAATGCAGTGTACCACTTCAAGTTTTCATGGATTTATTGGTGTTATAATTGGCCTACAACCTCTTATTCATAATTTCCTAAATTTTTTTTATCAACACCAGTATCAATAAACAATTGTAACCTCTACAGCATGTGAAGGTGTTCAAAGGTATGTTATTATTTTTTTAGCACAAAAAACCCAAGTTGTTGAGTTGTGTCCCTACATCCATTTAATTTGATCACCTGTAATGCTCACGTAGCTCCTTTACACATTAATCCAGATCAGAGAAAAAACAAGCATGCGTTAGGATTAGCTTTAGCATTAGCGTTAGCATTAGCATTAGTTCCGCTGGTGAAACACAGATTTTTTACGTGAAACTGATTTATTCTGAGTTCTTACCAGTCAGCAGTTTCATTTGTTTAGCAGGGATACCTGTAGATATTTTTTCTCCATTCAAAAATATCCTGAGCCATGGAGGAATGCTTACCAGGACTTAAGATAGCAGTAATGGTTGTGAAGAAAACGACTCCAATGAACCCACACTACACCCAACCCAGTCTCACAGCATTTCGTGTTATAGTCACGACATTTAATCTATTGATTCGTGTTTACCAACACGATTTTCCCCTTTTTTTCGTGTCACACAGAACGATTTTAAAAGCAATGTATTTCTATTGGTAGTATGTTTCGTGCCTGCACCACGTCTTTTTGTCCGGTTGGGTCTTGGAAGACCGGAAGCTGTGTGGTTCATAAAAACATGTTCTTACTCAATATCAAGCCACAATTATTGTTTATTGACTTTTTTTGCCGTCCGTGAGGAAAATAAATGGGGCCTCAGAATACTGAAATCTGTATTTTTTAAATCTTTTTTTCCTTCTAATTTGTTATTCTTTTCTAAATAACACACTGTTATTTACCCAACAATAACACACAATTATCCTTGTTTTTATTTATTTGTTTAATTCTATAATCTCTGGCTTTTTTGCCATGCTTCAGGAACTGAAACTCAAAATAAAATAACCGGACACAGATACACACCTACTGAACTGATTCCCCAAGATCCTCAGCTATGGTTGAAGCTCCTAGTGATGTGTCGGTCGCGAACGACGAGAGCCGGCTCGCGCCCGCAAACGAGCTGGTTTTAGTTTTTTTGTTGTTAAGTAATACAAGACAGAATGATATGATGATCTCCGTGCTACAGTTGCTCCGTGCATGCATGCAGTGACATGTAATATCCAAGGATTAGAGACTGTTGGATGCTGCTGTTTTGAGCATTGCAATACATTTATTTTATTATATTTTTGTTATGATTAGAGACTAGTCAGGATAGATAGAAAGAATACTCAGCGATTTTGGGTGATGGGAGACACATCTATAGATTCAGAATTTCGATAGCTTACCATTAAATGACGGATCTACCTTTCTGTCTGCGATGTTTTAATCAGATATTAATGTGTAGAAGTAAAACATGTGAAATAATATTGCAATATCC
>NW_011365228.1:0-9224 GCF_000735185.1 Notothenia coriiceps | reverse complement strand
CATGTCTGTACTTTAAGCTTAGTGCTACTGCAGCACACTGGGACTGCTGTGTGTACTCAATCTGTATGCATGGGGTGTGTGTGTGTGTGTGTGTGCGTGTGTGTGCGTGTGCGTGTGCGTGTGTGTGTGAGGCAGAAAGTGTGTATGAGAGCGACACACAGGGAAAATTAGAGAGCGAGTGAGAAAAAGAGAGATAGGTGGTGAGTTGTGTGTGTCTGGAGTGTGTATCTGCATCTTTGTGTGAGTGAGTGTGTGTGGCTGTGTATGTTTGGTCCAGGTGCTGGGACCTGTGTGTGTCCCTGGACAGGGAATGCAGGGGTCCCTGGCCTCTCCTCTGCTTCCTGCTAACGAGACACAAACACACACAGACACAGACACACACTGCATCGATCAGGGCAAAGATGAGGGTCGCTCTGCACCCCGTTAGCCAACCGCTAAGGACTGAGCGCCTCAAGGCACAATGCCCCCCGCCTACACACACCCACCTACACAAACTCACACAAATACACACTCGGATACATACATGCAAAAACGCAGATATGTCATCTGAATTCCGCCCCAGAGTAAGGCTTCGGCGATGCCGTACATATTAAAAAGGCATAACTTGCAGTTCACTGCTGGACCATGAACAGTTTACCATGGCAACAACTGATGAAGAACATAGTGCCATAGCAACAACTGATGGTGCACAACAGTGTACAACAGGAACAACAAATGATGGCTAGTGTACTATTGTAACAACTGAACTGATCATGAACACATTCCCCACATCAACAATTAAAGGGGCCCTATAATGGACATGTTCAGGTTCCATCATTGTATGTTGTGCCTCTACTGTGACATGTTTCCATGCTTTAATGGTCAAAAAGGCATTTACTTTTTTCATACTACCTGAGCTGCAGCAACTCTATTCACCCTCTGTCTGAAACCAACAACTGATGATAAACAATCAAGCATAACTACAAACAATAGCACAGCAGCAATGATTTAGGGCACACAATTGCATCAACTGATGAGAATCATTATACCGCAGCAACAACTAAGGAAAATCAACAATAGTGACATCATTGCACAAGCACCTATAATGAATTGTGTATCATGTCAACAATATTATACATGCTATTAAAGCATGTTATACTAAGGATTTCTGCTCTAAAATCAACCCTGGGAGCCATGCTAAAAATATGTTTCATGGTCGCTCGTTTTAGTAATACCTACACAGGTATCCTTTTTATCTAGCATGCACACACCCGTTACCAAATTGGCAAAATCGTAAATATGAGCAACGTTTTTGTAAGCGTAGAAAGAGTTGTGTTTCCAGAACATTGATTCAGTACAACTGTAAAAAAACAATTAAAATGTAACCTCTGTCCTGTGTGTTTGTGTATATATCTGTCATTAAAGGCTGTTGGCCAAAGCCGAGCTACACCCGTCTTTATGTATTCTGTAATTAATGCTGATCCTCATATTTATTTACTGTTGCAGAGCAGCAGTGATTGGACTACAGGGACCGCACATACACACAGTAGCAGCATTGTTAGAAACCATTAGCAGACAACATTAAGTGGCTAACGGCTACAAGAACACCACGCTGTTAAACTTTACGATCATTATTGTAGGAGGAGACAATTTCTGCCACTAGAATAACACAAGTTGTAGAGCAGGTCATTTCAGTTTGATTACAGCGGAAGAATAACAGGTGAAAGGCAGACTAGGAAGAAGGTAAAGTTGGATTTGATATATTGTGTATGGTATATATTTTTGTACAATTATATTACAGTATTAAGTGGAAGGCGTATTAGCGGGTCAATATCCTAAATGTAAAAATGTTAGTCTATGCCTCTGATAGGACACCACAACAAATGTAATTGGTTATTTTGCTGTGGGGACAATAAGGTCATTAAAGAGATATTTAAACAGGATCACTTTATTAAAAATAATGATGTGGTCTAAGTGGTATTATTAGAAAACTAAAATAAGACACAGCATGCGGACAGGAAGATGTGCTGAGCGAGGCAAGTATCCATGAGTAAGCACCCGGGTGAATGAGAGTTTAAAAAAGGAGAGGGGGAGAGAAAAAGGAGGCAGGGCTGGTCTACTCGTCTTCTGCCCTGGGCTGACGTGAAGCAGAGAAAGAGAGGAGGGAAGGAATGGAACTGAAAGAGAGAAAGGGAGGGAGGGTTGGTTGCGGAGAGAGAAAGCAAAAGGCCAGCTTCTTCTGTGATGCTGTGTGTGTGTGTGTGTGTGTGTGTGTGTGTGTGTGTGTGTGTGTGTGTGTGTGTGTGTGTGTGTGTGTGTGTGTGTGTGTGTGCGCGCATATTTGTGCCTGTTTGTGTGTATGAATAATTCAGGTCCATGGAGAGGGCAGCCTGCTGCGGTAATGAGGAGGACATGCATTGATACCAAATATTGCTGGTGGGAAGCTATCGATCCGACAGCCATTTGTCCAAACTTAAGTCTGGAAGCCAGCGCTGTCTGCGGCGTTTACACTGACTAATGGACAGATGGGCAGACCGACACTCAAGCTTAGGCTGATAGAATACATAGTGATAATGATGACGTCCGTCTTATAATGACATGAAAATGTAATCAACAGAAGTGTAAAGTGACTCAATGCTATGGCTGAACAATTATTGGGAATTATTTTGAAATCGCAAAATTGACTAGGGTATAATTGAAATGGCAGGAGATGTAATGTCTGATAGAGATAAAATACAAGTCTGTAGAAGAGATCTTCCAAAAAACAACCGTGATCATTTATAGTAGATCTATTTTTCTATGAAACTGAGAATAACAATGAAAAAGCTGTGTTAATATCAAAATGCAAAACTGCTTAAATCTCAGTTGGAATGTCAATCAAAGCAAATGCAATCAGTTTCCTACCATTGTAAAAATTGCTTTCGTTTTTGGGGTGTTTCTAGATGCCAACGGCCAACCTATGTAGTTTAGGGTGGAATAGTGTAGGGATCAAGTGCCATATCTTAAGCATGCATCCAAGACAAAGCTTTACAAATGGCGGACCCTGGTCATAAAAACTTGTTGTGTAGAAGTAGGCCAATTTAAAAATGTGTTTCCAAACCTCAACTGACTAATCCTACTCAATGTGACTCTAGGCACACTACGTTAACTCACAATACACTGTCTGACTGTCTTTTTTGTCTATAGGAAGTCAGGACTACCAGTCATCATTTTGAGGTGCAAACTCTACTGATGCATGGGATTCCATTTCCCTCATGGATAACTCCCTTCAATCAGTGCCAAAGATGTAAGAGCCTATAGACTTTCACTTCTTTAAAATACTTTCCAAACGTCTTCTCTCCTATATTGAATATTTAACTTTGCAGTTGCAATCCAACCCTACAGTCAAAAGTATATTGAAACATTTGAGACTGAACCTTATCATCATACTAATGGATTCATTTTTTTTTGCATTTCCAAACTTTCACTCGTAATTTGACGTATTATTACACTTCTTCATACAGTATTCAAGACACACAAACAGGCACATATTTAGATATTGCAGATGTATTGGAATGGTAGGTAGGCTAAAGCTGGTCCTGTTTGACCTTGTATTACACACCTGTTAATGTGATTTGACTCTTAACCCTGGATAGTCCTGTTTGGCTCCATTGTGGAAACCTTGCAGTTCCTGAAAGAACTCATAGACAAAAAAACTAAATATTTTTCAAACCTTCCCTATCCTCTACTTCCCCTCTCTCTCTTCACATCTCACCATCCGCACACAGACACACAAAGACAGTCTGGTGTCCCAGTGTCAGATATTCCAGGTTAGGGAGAACACTGGGGAAATTACACCTCTACCTAGGCCCCTAGCACTATGTGTCTGTGAGAGTCCAGTGAATCTCATGGGTAAAGCTGTTACCGTAGGGGAAGTGGACAGACAATGAAGTGGGAAGGGGGGGTGAGGAGGGGGGTAGCATGATGGAGTATGGAGGAGAGCTGCAGGGATTAAAAGAAAGGAGAGGACAGAGGAACTGAGGCCAACTAGACCGGGCCTTTCAACCGGTCCCATAGTTTCTCGTTACGCGAGTGGGGAATTCACATCAGTGTGTCCGAGATATTCTCTGCTCAGATGTATTACCAAATTAACTTGCATGTGGTATAATCAATAGGAATGGTATCAAATGTATTTGTGTCCACAAACATGTGGAGTAGAAACAACCATAAGCTGCAGGGACACGACAGGATCCATATTTCTTTCACATTAGAGTTGGAGAAACAGGCCAACACCACTGGTTGCGTTGTGTTAGTGTTAGTGCGTGTAGTCAGAATGTACGTTAATCTTATTGAAAAGTAGAATGACATAAATTAGAAAAACATAAAGCAGCTCTGCCAGATATTAAGTAACTAGCCCACGTCCAACTAATTGGTATGTTTGCAGTTAAAAACTACAGTAGGTTTACGGAAAGCCATTGCAAGTATAGTCTTTATGTTACCTAAAGAACCAAATTGGCCTATCTCGCCCTGCAGAAGGAAGCCATGCACGCAACGTAGCGCAGAAGGATAACTTTGAGGCCCCGCTCTCTTTAACTCCAGTCGACTTTCTGCTGCTTTGCTCCATGGTGAAACGACCAGGGGTGTAGCGCACTTTACACATTGCAGTACCCATAAGGAGCTGTACATGCTGCAGTGTTTATCTGCAATTGCCATTGTCCCACTGTGTATACCACATCTACTGGCATTATAACAGGAGTGGTATACTGTAGGACACCTCAAGCTTGAATTGATTGGCTGCCTGGGCCAATTGTGACATTGACAAGAAAAATTGTAAATATTTCTTCTTTTTTTTTTTACTTGATCCACCCATCTACACCCAAATTTCTTCTTTCTTTTTTTTTTAATGCTGCTGAAAAGAGTGCACTCTAGGCTATGAGTTAAACCATAGAAATACAACGCTTTCTAAAGCAACGTGTTTCTAGCGACAATCCTTAGTACGCTATGTGCCTTAGTAATTTTTTCATCATGACATATACCTTTAATTTTATGAAGTGCCTTACAGAAACGTCTGCACGAGTAAAAAAGGTGACAACTGGAGGTAGCTGCTGTGAATGCAATCACCGGGCTCCAGTCGAGGCTTGTCACCTGATTGGTCTTTAGCACCCATCCATGTGACTGATGCAGGTGCTTTATTCCATGCTTCCCGTGGCACTAAAAGCATGGATTGAAAATAGAATGGTGAGAGGCGTTTCCAGTCTCTTTTCACAAAGCTCAATTGCTTTTTGCTCGGCGGTAAGTCTGACACAAAGTGTCAGAGGGAATCAAACCTACAGTACCACTCGGAGCAGCCGCAGCGGGCACTGTGAGAGTACATTCACTAACACACAACCACACACTTACACACTGAATACCAATCACACTTTAAATACACATGGACACACAATTACTGCCAATCACACTACACTCATTCACATTCTCTTTCTCCGACACACACACACACACACACACACACACACACACACACACACACACACACACACACACCCCAGGCAGCAGCACTGTAACCTCAGCCTCTCCTTCACCTGTACAATAAGTAATTACAATGTGACACCAGACAGACTAAAAACAACCCTGCAATAACTACTGCAGTGAGTGGGGAACATTTCTTATTTTAACATTTTCCATTTAATAATATGATGAGGTCTTTTAACCTTTCAATTTAGTGTCTTCATTTGTGGAAATGCATACTTGATAATGATATTTCAATTTATTCTAGGTTTATTCAAAGATAAATATTAACAAATCAGAAAGAGGTGGGATTTTTCATGTGGCAAAAAGATGAATTATGACTGAAGAGGTGCAAGTTCTCTTTCTGCGACACAACAAGGTCCTACTTACATCCCAAACGGACACAAGCTGAGACTCTCTGCTGCCCTCTTGCTTAACTACACAGGACACCGACGTGAAGAGTGTGAGAAGTGAAAGAAACTGGAAAATGTGTGAGACTGGCATGGTTTAAACTCAAAGCACTGAGCATACAGGAGCAGGGCAGTTGCATCTAGGACACGCCCGACTCCTCAACTATAAAGAAAAAAAACATCTGGATAGCATCCAAAAGCACCATGCATCAACACACACACACACCCTCACACATGCACACACTCTCTAATGAAGCCCCGGTAGTGACGAGGAGCAGCAGGGAGCAGCGCGGATCGCCGAAGACGAGTGTGTGTGAGCCTTCCGTTGCGGGGTGTGTGTGCGAGTGTACGAGCGTGTGCGTCTCCGGCGGGATAATTATGGCGCTCCTCGGCAGCTGAGCGTGCCAGATGTACTGGGAGAAGGCAAAGGAGGTGGTGGGGGAGGAGGAGGGAGAGGAGGAGGCGCGGCGCAGAGCAGAGAGGGAGCCCAGCACCAGGAGCAATGCAGCGGGGAGCAAACAGTGTTGTGTGAATACATTAGTGTGAATGTGTATCTATGCACTGATGTGTGTCCGTGTGCCTCTACCTGGGAATGTTTGCAGTGTGTGTGTGTGTGTGTGTGTGTGTGTGTGTGTGTGTGTGTGTGTGTGTGTGTGTGTGTGTGTGTGTGTGTGTGTGTGGCTGCAGAGGATGTCTCAGTGTGAGTATTTCCAGATGGATGTTCATGCTACTCCGTACACATACGGCGTGTGTGAATGTGTGTGTGCATGTGCGTGTATTTGGCATGGCCAGTTTTGTTTCTTGCCATCCACCATTAGCAGGTTGGCTCTGTCACAAATGAGTGTCTCCCATCCGGGAGAGATAGGAGGATGAAGAGGGACAGAGAAGAGGAGATGAGGAGGTAAAGGGGGAGGTGGTGAAGGGAAGGGTCACGCAAAGAGAAATAAATAAAAGCGGGAAAGAGGTGGATAAAGTTGTAAAAAGGACTTTTTTCACCTGAAACACATTAGTTGAGGATATAATTTGCATAATGATTGTAATTATCATTATGTAGTGGGTGGAGGGGGGGCTCACGTGGTGTTCCTGGCCACACTCTGTGTCCAATCTACAAACCTGCAGTCTACCGGCAGATTACAGAGCCTTTAAACAGAGCATACTATATAGGATATTCTGTGCAGGGCATTGTGTGGGTGCAGGCTGAGTACAAGACTAAAGACGCACCTCATTTTGCACAAATGCTGCTATTTCAAATGTGGGCTTTTACAGGTTAATTATTGCATTATGGTTTACACGACTCAGTAGGCTTTGAGTGAGCTACACAATGGTCAATAGTTGGTTGCTGATCTTGCGTTTGATCTTAGATGATCAAATTTGAAAGCTCATTTCCACCAATTTTCCAACGTGGATTAAAGAATGGATCATTTTACACAAAAAGCAAACACCCCTCACAATCTAACAGTATAGGGAGCTTCACGTAGTGTGTAAATGAAATTACAATAAACAGAAAATAAATTAAGCTGAAAGCAGCAAAGGAAAGAAAACAAATAAGGGAAAAGAGATAGAAAGAAAAGCAGGGCAGAAAGAGATTCTCTCTTCCGTGGCTGGCTTTGTCACCTTACGCACCCAAGGGTATGTAGAGCAAAGCACCTTGGGAAATTACTGAAACCAGAATGCATTGATTTGTCCAGGCTGATGTGTGTGTGAGTGCCCCTGTGTGTGTATTTTTGTCAGAAGGCCTTTTGTGCTGCAATAAAGAGAACAGCCTGGTCGACATCTGCTTGGAGACGGAAGATAAGAGCGACAGTGTGTACCGTTGTTTCAACCTTTCTCTCTTCTTCGCTCTCGATCCTGCCTTCTCCTGTCTTCTGTCGTGTAATTAAGAGCCAGAGAAAACCCTTCAACCTCTCCCAGCATGGCTTTGCTTCTCACCTCATGCTGTTTCGTTGCTCATCTTTAAACCGTCTTCCCTATCCCTCCCTGGGTACTACATTCTAAGTTTAGGGGCTGTTTATCCAGTACAGTTGTGCAGGAATGGGTCAGCATTTTACCACTACAGTTCCATCGTTTCAAAGTTAGTTGTTCTTTGTAAGTATTTGGTTAGATGCCTGACTTAACGAGATTATCGCGTTTTGTTCTACGACATCACACATGTCAGTAAATACCCCATTTGTGAACGTGTGAAGCACACATTCTAGAATCTTAAAAATTGTGGTTTCTTACAGGCATCTAAATGAGACTCCTTAAAGGTGGGTTAGGTAAGTTTGAGAAACCGTCTCGAGATACAATTTTTGTTATATTCCATGGAATGCTCTTAACATCCCGATAGCAATGAATATCTGAAGTGCTTTGACAAAAAATCCATTTCATCTGAGGACCAATCATCTGAGCCGGCCCGGCTAAAGTAACTGGATGGCCTACCTGCCTGTAAGCCTTCCATCTGTGCACAAACTTATCTCGTGCCCTCATTGGTCATGTGCGCGTTCGTGTGTGTTGGAGGAGGGGCTCTCTAAGGAAGTAGCAGATTTTTTCCGGTTGTGTATTTTCAAATATAGCGCACTCGAGCTGGTTTCTCCAAAATTACCTACCCCACCTTTAACATCATCACGCTGAACATTAGCTGCATTTAGCTTAGCAGTGGTGACTGGCAGCCATGCAACCGTGATGTAGTTTGTATTTAGTTTAACATTAGCTTTTCACTTCTGGCGATGGCATTTATGCTTCAAAAATCCATACGGAGTGTTGCAGATTATCCTGCAGAAAAAAACTTATCATGCGTGTGTAATCTTATTTACTGTAATATTCCAATGGGATTTTTCTTTGTCAAGGGAGCCCATGCAATGCTTACTTCTGGGTCAGCCTACAAAAATACGTCATCACTGCACCACTCGGTGGACCAAATTCATTGGCCAATGCACACTTATCTTAGTTCTGACTTGCGTTCTATTCCAATCCTTTGGTGAAAACCCAATGTACTCATGGGCTACAGGTAAACCTTGAACAAAGGTTTATCAAGAGTAAAATTATTGTGTCACTGCAGGGATTTTCCATCCAAATTACACCTTGCCCTGTCCACTTTTGGAATTGATGCTTCAAAAAGGTACGTTATATGCTATAACTGACAAAATTACACAACAACACGTTAGCACATTCAAAACGTTGGTTGGATCCTTATGTAGAGACTATCAGCATCTTACCGGCATAATATAGTGAACTCTATTGGACTGTTGTAAATACTAACAGAAACCTGTTAGCGCAAACCTTAAAGGTCCCATGTCATGCTTTTCCGGTTATTACTCGTCCCCTTGTGTGTTATGTAGCTTTTTTTGCATGTAAATGGTCTGCATAGTC
>NW_011365227.1:0-12935 GCF_000735185.1 Notothenia coriiceps | reverse complement strand
TCTAAAAACATTCTTAAAATGTTTGGTGATAACCTTACTTAAAATGTTTTTGAAAACATTGTTAGAACATTACGCCCTACTATTCTTAAATTTTTTCGCTGGAAGTTTTCTTTTGGTTCCCAGAATGTTCTTCTGAAAGGTAGGATAACGTTCTCTAAAAACATTCTTAAAATGTTTTTTGATAACATTGTTAGAACATTATGCCCTACTGTTCTTAAAACGTTTTCGCCAGAAGCTTTTATTTTGGTTCCCAGAATGTTCTTCTGAAAGGTAGGATAACATTCTCTAAAAACATTCTTAAAATGTTTTTGATAACATTGTTAGAACATTATGCCCTACTATTCTTAAAACATTTTCAGCTGCAAGTTAGATTTTTGATGTTGCCAGAATGTTATTATTTTAAAGAAGGATAACATGGTTTATGTTAAAGAAATTATGCAAATGTTCTATGGTAACAATTTACTAAAATATGTTTACATTATTTGAACATAAAGACATAATATTCCTGTAATTGTTCAACTCAAAATTCCTGGGTAAGTGGACTGACCACTGTGGTCATTAGGATGATTATGATAGTTTACTTAACTATTGGAATTTGACTATTAACACATGTAAAAGGATGACACGGAATCAGCTGGTGAAAGTAACATTTGTTTATTAGAAAAGGGGAGCTGGGAGTGGAGGTTGGTTATGGCGGCAGTGGGAAACAGTTTTTCCAGGGTGGGTAGAGAGGCCTGGCTGGTCTTGGGAGTGTGGAAGGCCTTGGATTCCTCCTGGGAGAGACACAACAATCAGTGTGAGGCAAAAGCAGACAAAGGTGTCAAAGAATATGCCGGTAAAAAGCTAGAGCGGCACGCAACAAACCGTTCACGGCAACAATCCGGCAGGGAATGAGTGCAGGCTGCAGGCTTTCATAGTCTGGCTGACGAGCAGGTTGCAGGTGTGGTTGATTGGAGATTGCTCCCAGCCGTGTTGAGCAGACTAGCAGGCAGAGAGAGAGACACACAGTAGAAAGAAACACATACAAACACTAACAGGGGTTTCAGGGACGGGCAGTGATAGTCGGTCCGTTCTTCTATATGTCTGTCTTTGGTTTTCTAAGTGTTATTCGATTATATGATAGTATAAACAACAAAAACACTTGGGGTATAATGTTCGAACAATGTTATCACCAAACATTTTAAGAATGTTTTTAGAGAACGTTATCCTACCTTTCAGAAGTACATTCTAGGAACCAAAATAAAACTTCTCGATGATAACCATTCCTAGAACAATGAATGGTAACATTCTCAAAATGTTTTTAGAACCAACAATGTCTAGCTGGGAACTCAGACATGCCTACACAAACATGCAATATCATGAATTACGTGCTTGTTTTTTTCTAAAAAGGAAAATGTGGTGACATCAGATTTCTTTTAAACATCCTTTTCAAACACATGCAACAAGTTTGTTTTTTAAAGCGCACTACAAATAAATCTGTTAGACCCTGTTAATATTTCGCATCACAGGAACATTTTATAAAAAAATAATAACCTCCTGAAAACATTATCCAAATGTTGCTTTCAAAATGTTCTTCTTTGGTTATCATGTAACATTGAGGGAATGTTTTATAAAAGAACATCTGTAATGTGTTACCTCAACAGGAACATTTTATAAAACACTTTGTCATCTCAGGCCTCAATAACATCCTGACAATATTTTCAGAATGTTGCTTGGAGAATGTTCTTCATTTGTTATCATGTAACATTGAGGGAACATTTTATAAAGAACATCTTTAATGTGTTACCCCAAGAACGTCCAAAACACATCCTTAGAATGTTGCAGGCAAAACGTTCCACCTTTGTTAACATATCACATTAAAGGAACATTTTATAAAAAAACTTACTGTCATCTCAGGCCTCAATAACATCCTCAAAACATCCTCTGAATGTTGCAGTTAAAACGTGATGTCTTAGTTAACCTATAGGAACATTATTTGAAAAAATAAACATCCTAAAAAGGTTCTTTGAACATCAGATTAAAACGTTTCTTTAAAACCTTATTAGAACCAATAGGTAACATTAGCCAAAGCTGTGAGAACGTTCCCCGCTAGCTGGGCACCTTGCTTATGATCCAATTGTGTTGACATAATCTGTGAGGGACACACATACAGTATAAGCTCCTGGTAAAGTAAGCAAAATGTTGTGGTTGGTCCTGCTATACCATTGGTGCCTCCAGGAGCATTTTTTGCCATGATGGCACACACAGGCTGAAAAGGGGAAAACCTGACCAACCACAGTCGTGGATATTTGAAAAAAAATAATTAGTAGAGTAAGATGTTGCAGTAAACACTTTGAGTTGTGTGGATCACTAAAGGTATAGTTAGACATTTTGGGAAACTTACCTATGAACGATTTGATTACCGTTCAATTATAAAGTTGACATTTATCTCGCAAGGAAGCTAGAGTCAGTAACTGGTTAGCTTAGCTTTGAATAAGGGCACAGTCACACATGGACGATTGCAGGCCAAGGCGATATTTGCCCAAAAAATAACCAAGTTTTTCAAAAGGTAAATCGAAAAAGGTAAAGGTACAAAAGGTACAAGTTTTTCGCTCCATCTCTTGGCTCCAGCCTTACAGTATATTGGGAGACTCTTGACCAACCCTTACAATCTACAGCAAAAAAGTCAAAAAACATTGTTTAACAGATCCCACAGCCAATCGCGATCAGAAGAAAGTAAGCATGCTAATTTAGATACTCCCGTTGTTCATGTGACCCTCGCAGCAAAGGTTTAAAGCTACGTTTATAGCGAGTCTCCCCTTCATATTTAAGGTACTGAAATAAAATCGAAATATTGTATTTGCCAAATTTTACAACTGTTCTTTCAAAATGTAGGCTACAGCTAAAGGAACCTGTCGCCTGCAGTAGACCTATAGTTATCCGAGCTATTATGTACTCACATATTCAGAGAGGTTACTGATTATCATTTTAACAAAGGGATAGTTTGTGTTGTTTGAGGTGGGGTTGTATGAATCATCCACAGTCTGTCTATTTTTAGAGTAGACAACATTTGGCAAGCCTTTAGTTTGGAGAAACAGGAGTACCAGCAGGGAAGCTGCGCTACAGTATGTGCTCCCTCGGACAGAGCAGAAGCTAAATATACCTCAAACAATGAAATATCACTTTAAGTGTACTCTTTATTTAGAATATTTTCACCACTTTACGTTGCCATGAGACACCCCTTCTGACTGTATGGTTACAATGACAATGGATAAGTACGTACAGTAAAAGTACAAACAAACTAACGCTTTAAAGTATAGTAAGTGGAGGTTGAGAACATGCGCTTGTGGTTTACATGTAAATGTTCAGGCGAAAAACTCAAAGTTTTCCACAAGTATCTGTGATCAAGCCCCATTTGTTTGGTAAATTATGTAATGCAGTTGAGTATACACAGCATGATTCACTTCTTCCCCTCACTGAGAGGTGACCCCCATGCGCCTCCCTAACCTCCCCCCAGCTGACACCAGATGTTACATTACAAGAGCATGGATGTTGGCCAGAGCCCAACTCTGAGATAAGCAGTAACCACACACACACACACACACACACACACACACAATAATCGAGGGAAAGTTCCACACACACACACACACACACACACACACACACACACACACACACACAGGATACAGGACAGAGGGGGGGATGTTGTGTGTTATTTGGTGAACAATGGGTTCTCTCAAATTCCCTTAGATGGGTTTGACTGAAAACATGGAAAAAAACTCTGCATGGTTTGTGGTTCAAGGCTACCAAGTTTCAATAAGGAATGACCTCCTATCTTTTATCCTACTCAAAGAGTAACTGCCTAATGCATAAAGCTGAATACATAATGCATTTGCAAACAAGTACTTCATGAAATCAGTTTGGAAGTACATTATAATGAAAGGTGCACAAATTGACTGTGAAATAAAAATGTTTCATCTGGACTAACTCGACTGTAACTTATCGTCAAGGGCAACACTTAATGTTGACTCATGGCGGGACGCTTAACAAACCGCACAACTTTACTGTTTATTTTAGGATACAAATGACTGGTAAGATCGAGAGTAGAAGTATTTATGAAAGCAAACAAAAATCATACATACAGATGGAGACAGAAACAATTAGACAGATCCCGACTGACCCCCACGGACCCTCACACACAGAAGAAGAAAAACACACATTCCATACCAGTTTCCTCACAGGGAGGGAAAGAAACCTAACCCTGGTCTTCAGAGGAAAACAAATGGAGATTCTGCCAAGACCGTGGCTGAACAGTGAAGGAAAACTCCCTCCCACCCTCTCCACCTCCCTCCTACAGTACCTTCTCCACCTCCCTCTCTTCCTCCCAGCCGGGCCCGCCCCAGGTCCAGCTCTATATCAAGGGCCTGCCTCCCTCCATCACACTCCACAGTCCTGCTTCCGTCTACAGCTGTATAACGGTCCTCTCTCCTCGAGTTCTCTCTTCACCAGCAGATCAGCCATCATGTTCCACAGCCATAGCACCATGGGCGGGCCTCAGATGATCAGGCAGAGCCGCAGCTACACATCAAGCAGCGCTCCCCGCAAGGCTCACAGTGTGTCGGGGATGAACTTTAGAAGCGGCCCACGCATCTCCTCTACCAACATGCGCACCGTTTCCTCCGGGTATGGAGGTGGCATGGGGGGCGGCATGGGGAGTGGCATGGGGGGCGGCATGGGCTTCGGCAGCGGTGGGTACGGCAGCGGTGGGTTCGACCTGAACAGCGCCCTGGACCAGAGCTCTGTGCACCTGAACGAGAAGGCCACCATGCAGAACCTGAACGACCGTCTGGCCAGCTACCTGGACAAGGTCCGCTCTCTGGAGGCGGCCAATTCCAAGCTGGAGGTGCAGATCAAAGAGTACTACGAGAAGAAGGGACCCGCAGCAGAGAGGGACCACAGCAACTACTGGGCCATCATCAATGACCTGAAGGACAAGGTATGTGCCAGCCTCGAGCCCTAAACACCAGACAAGTCAAATGTTTGCTTTGCTGTTAATGATTATCAAGGTGGGAATGTAAAAAGGTTAGTTAGGCTAGTCTGCATGATTCCTTATGCTCCTGAATACTTGGTCTTTTGATGGACAGTTAATGATTGTGTATGATTTGTAAAAGCTCAAAATGTGGAATAATGTGCATGGGAATATGACTGTGTTGTAACCATGGGACTTAGAAGGTTGATGCTGCATGGGACATTACCTCATATATTATTGTGTAATTCAGAACAAACCTGCACAATGAAGTGTTCAAATTGTACTTTTGCCATGTGACCAACTACTATTTCCTGTTCTGCATCCCTTTAGATTGCAGCTGCCACAATCGACAATGCAAGCATCCTGCTCCAGATTGACAACTCCAAACTGGCTGCTGATGACTTCCAAACCAAGTAAGCAGGACATTCTCAAACATCGGTGGAACTGTTTACATTGTGTTAAAGTCAAACAAGATGCTGATCTCATATCGGTGTTCTTTTTTAGATTCGATCATGAGCAGATGATGCGCCAATCAGTTGAGGCTGACATCGCCAATCTGCGCCGCCTGCTGGACCAGACCACCCTGACCAAGTCTGACCTGGAGATGCAGATCGAAGGCCTGCAGGATGAGCTGGCCTTCCTTAAGAAGAACCACGCAGAGGTGACTGTTGCTTCAGTAAAAATCGTTACTTGCTCTGATAACAGAAGCATGCTTCCTCACATCTGTAGAGCTGTTTAAAATACTGCCTCAACATCTTGACTTCACCCCTGGTTCTTTAGGAGCTGGCAGCAATGCACTCTCAGCTTACCGGCACAATCAACGTGGAGGTGGATGCCGCACCCCAGCAAGACCTCAACAGAGTCCTGGATGAGATCCGCAGCCAGTACGAAGGCATCACTGACAAACACCGTCGTGACCAGGAGGCCTGGTTTAATGATAAGGTGAGAAGACTTTTCCATAAACAATCATATCCCACACGTTGCAAATGACTGGGTTTACGCCCTCAACACTCTAACCTGTAATTAAACAAAATCTCCTGGGAGAGTAAGACGAGCATCACCAAGGCTTCTTCTTCTTCTTCTTCTCAACTGTGTTTTGTACTTTTCTCTAGTCTACAACGTTGTCCAAGGAAGTGGCCGTCAGCACAGAGACACTCCAGACGACCAAGACAGAGATCAATGACCTGCGGCGCACAATGCAGGGCCTGGAGATCGAGCTGCAGTCTCAGCTCAGCATGGTGAGGAAAAGAAGAAAACCCTGAACTCAAAACATCTGTTCTGATCTTGCCTTATATGAGCAAAATTCCTGGATCGTTGTCTTGTCAAAGGGAATAGAGAAACAGTTACAGAGGTTCAAAGAGCAAATGGGAGGGTAAAAGAGGGAGGCTTTTTCTGAAGAATGAAGGGAGGGAGAGAAAGATAAGAGTGTTAGGAGCTGTGGAGAAGGGAGTGAAGGGCGCCTGCTGAGGAAAACATTTCACAGTCATCCGCTCAAATTCTGAGAGACATAAAAGGGCTTTAAAAAGTCTGAAGGAATGCAGAACTGGATGACCCAAAAAAGCAACACTCCCATGGATTATCTGTGCCAAGCTGGAGTAAATCATGAACACTCCCTGCAACAGCCTACTACTGCAGTTAACACACACAAGCATGCAAAACCCTACACACCTAACCCTATATGCCTTCCATCACAGAAAAGGGAATACAAATACAGATAAGCTTTAGTGTCTGTCTGACATATGTAATCCAGGGCGGGGTTTGTGTTCACAGACTATAGCTTTTAAATATCCCAAAGATACACTAAAGTAAACTGTTACAAATATGAATCAATCTATGAGTCACATTTAATGTACTTGAATTGAGCTCCTTTTCCCCTCTCCTAATAGAAAGGGGCTCTGGAGCACACGTTGGCCGAGACAGACGGTCGCTACAGCGCCATGCTCTCCGGCTACCAGAACACAATCAACATGCTTGAAAACGAACTAGGCAACGTGCGCCAGAGCATCGACACGCAGGGCCAGGATTACAGAATGCTGCTGGACATCAAGACCAGGCTGGAGCAGGAGATCGCAACCTACAGGAGCCTGCTGGACACAGAGGATTCCAGGTACATGAAATGACACAGGAGCACGGACTTGTAAGAGCATTTAGGCCAAAATGTAATGATTTACGCAGAAAAGAATGCCCACTTATTCATTTTCTTTTTTTTCTTCCCTCTCATTCTAGACCAATGGCTACAGGTAAGAGACATCTCTGTTAGGACTACATTACAGAACAACTGTACAGTCAGCGTGAAGCAATGCCATCATGACCTTTTTCCTTTTTATTCACAGGGGGCTCAAAATCCACAGTCACAACCACCACTGTGCGCAGTTCCAGCTAGGAGGTCCAACTGGCAGGACAAGCTGTTCCCAGACACACAGACACAGCAATACACACACATTCCTGCTAATAAAAGCTTTTACATGAGATGAGTGAAACTGTACTGAAAAGAAACTGAGATATGATACAAATTGAAGATACTGTTAAAGTTTGCAACTTTTGCCATTTAGAATTGTGTGGGTTTGTGTGTGACATGTCTGAAAAATAAATTTGCTGGTGAATACAAGTTGTGTTGTTTGGTGACTTTACTGGGCTTTTAGAAAAATTTACATCTTTTACAATAACAGCACTCTGTTTATGCAGTGGTCATGGTAACTGGATTCACATTCTGAGAAGTGGGATGTGGATTTACGGAAATCTGTGTTACGTAACGGGGTTGTCAGGAAAGGGTGAACAATGGTTAACAGCTCCAGTGTGGAAAGCATTAGGGCTTAGAGGAAAAAACGCTCGGAGTGAGGCTTGTCGACCAGAACTCAAACAAAGCCCGACAACTTGAAGAAAAGTGCAAGTTATTTGACCAAATAAAACGTATGACCCTGGTCTTGCCCTGAGAGGTTATTTGTCAACATGACACACCCAATTGTTTGACTAATCTTTGCCCTGGAGGCTTTCAACATAGTGTTACACAAAGTCTGTCTCACTCCTGTCGCCTAGTAACAAGAACACAAACGGCGGAGGATAGAAATACTGAGTGGGAAGGCAAACAGTGACAAACTGAACAAAGAGAGTCATTGTGGAAACAGGTGCTATCAGTGCTGCACTTTGGCCTCATTATGAACAATGATAGATTGCAAATAACCAATGAGCTGTTAAGATGAAGTTATCCCATAAGGTGATGCACCCTTGGAATTGGTGACTTAATATATATCTGTTGTTTTTATGTATGTGTGAAGGAAAGGCAGGAAATGTTTGTGTTTGAGCTAGAAGAGAGAGAGAGAGAGAGAGAGAGAGAGAGAGAGAGAGAGAGAGAGAGAGAGAGAGAGAAGCATTTGATCCTTTGCACTCTGTACAGGTCAGCAGTTACAGCCTCTGAAATTAAAGTGAAATCCTCTGAAGAGTTCATAATTCTCGGATGATGGTGTAATGTTGGTTTTGGACGAGTGAGATATTATAGAGAGGATAAAATTGCAAATTTGAGGAGCCTCACTTCACCCTTATTTGGACCCATTTTGGTGCACATCAGTATCTCCACCAGACTGTTATAATGATAGATGATGGCGAAGCCCTTTCAGTAATGCTTGTAATTTGACATTAAATCCAAAGCATGGGTTATTAAAAAGATGTTTCACCAACATCAGACCATTTCCCTCATATCAGTATTTAACACAGCAGGCCTGTTCAAAGCTATAACGGAACATCTGTTTATGAGCAAACTAATGCCAAACTTGATGAGTTCTTTAATAGAGTACATTTCTGACATTAAAGATGTATGGATATAATATATTTTCAAGGCTTTTCCTATGATTAAATTGTGACATGATAGTATTTGTTTCAGATCCTTCTGTAGGAGGTAGCCTACAATAGTAAAAGCAATATGATATGCATTACATTGTGCACAATTACAGTCCAAATCCATTGTCATATGTCGAGCCATTTCAAAAATGTAGATTATATTAAATGTTTTCTGAAAATGCGAATATCACAAAGATATGAACTTATCTTCGTTTTTGAGGAGAGTTCGATAACAAGATTAGCCTAGCTCACCATTAAGGCCAAATACAGGGAAAATAAATCTAAATATATTAACACAACAGTGTCTTGTGTAAAAACTACAACTAGTGCACAGGAAATAGTCCTGCACCACCTGTAAACTGTCAACAACCTACAAAGCTTCAAAGTAGTTACTGTAATTATAGTTCAATAATTTCAATCTATTCACCCTAAATGCTAATGATGTATGTTCATTTAGAAATAACCAGGGCTGCATTGTCATATGTGTCCTATTCTGGAAAGTATACCTTTTTCTGTCAACTTTGTGAATGATTGCTGAACCACTAACAAACCAAAATAATAACTTGAAGTGGATTCGGAAGCACTTAAAGGACTTGCTTCAATTTGTTGTAGAACCTCCGGGCGTAATATTGAGCAGTCACCGTAAAGAAATGAAGTGTGTATAAATTAGGTTTAATTATGGGTTTAATAGATAAGGTGATCAAGTAGGAAAAAGCAAGAAGCCGACGCTGAGTGTAGTTCTGTTGTGATTGATAACATGAATAGCCAGACTGTCTGCAAGTGGGTGACTGCAAGGATTATAATAGGAAGTTGTGCCAAGATGGCAACAGTCATTTCTGTATTTTCTCTATGTCATGGCTGCCTGCCATCCAAGGCTAGCCTGAGGCTAGCAGAGAGCGAGATCAGAGAGACAAATAAACAGCTAGGCCTACTTGATGTCATGAAATTCTTGATATAGTTCAGTTCAATGAATTGTTAAAAGGTTGGATTATTTTTTATTAAAACTTTTAAAGCAACAAGGGCTTTCCTACAATGTTTGTAAACCTTGCCTTGTCCTGTGACTAAATACCAAGCCTGTAAGTTAATTTAGTGCAAAAAGCTTTAGAATTAATTTATTGCAAAGATTAGCACCACTTTCATCTGTGTGCTAAATATGGACTAGCAGCTGGTTTTCACTTAGCTTAGCACTAAGACTGTAACAATCAGTTACTCTGCTGGTCACAAGCCCTTCAGGTTCACTTAAAGTCAAGAGTTATTTTTGAATGGATTTTGGTTAGATGCCTTACAACTACAGCGGTTGCTGACTAGTGGCTCAATGAGACTACTAAAGTTCAATATGCAGAAGACTAGTCCACCTTTAACTTAGCAAAGGTGATGTGAAGTCATACAACCGTGGGATAGTTGGGTCAGCTAGCTAGTTAGCTATTCACTTCTGGCGATTATTGGAATAATCTCATTGTCTTTTTGTCAGTAGACCAGGGTGACTTCCGGATCAGCCACCAAAAGTATTTAATTCCTGCTCTATTCTAAAGGGGGATATATAGACTCTTATTGGGAACACAGCAAACACAATCCCGTTAAAGGGAGCAATATTTAGCAATATCAAAGTGGGATCGATCTTCGAATCAAAATTCTTGCCAGAAAGTGAACTACAGTTTTTCTTTACATTTATGATTGAATTAAAGAATGTAAAAAGTAGATTTAGAAAAATTAATTTGAAGGTGGGCCTGCAGCCTTTCAATGTGGAGTTTTACCACATCACATTAAGCTTTCATATCAGTGTAGGGTTTAGTTAAGTATTAGTCATGTCTGCAGTGGTTAAACCGCTAATGTGCTATCAGGAGAATGTTGATGGCTCAGGGTCAAAAAGCCCATTAGGGCCTGCGAGGTGAGGGGACATTCTTCACTTGACTGGTGGACTCTATTCTGGAGCAGTGTTAGGTTTGACACACACACTGAGAGGAATGCCTAACCTATTTGTTAAAGGTATGCAGTATGGCATCAGACCTTACTGTGAAAGTTTTTCAAACCGTGCCCGAGCAAGGAACCCAAGCAAAGGAACAGTTGAGAGGCAGAGAGTGGAACAAGACCAAATACACTTTAGTGGCTTTGAGGCCCTGCCAATCATGAGATAGCTGTGATTTTTCATCCATTTGCATTTCTTCCTGTAGTCCATTCCTACCATATAACACAGTTTCTGACATTCAGTATCGTCTCCTGTTTCAAAAAGAAAAGAGGCTTTGACTGAAGTGCAGAACGGCTGAAAGGTGTGAATTTAACAGGTAGCGCTGGTTTGGTGAACCACACCCTACATACGATTGCATAATCATTAAGGCCAGAACGGACCTACTTGGGCAGTTATAAAGTTCTTATAACAGGTTAGTATATTTCTATGAACAATGCATGACATAATGAAAAAACAAGTTAATACAAAGAATAGGGTTGTTCCGGTTGAATTGTTCTGTGGTGACAGATACAGTGATCACAATCACTTAAAAACATCCCATGTGGTGGGTGGGTGTGTACTAGAGATATCGCAGGACGCATCGGGTGGAGGAACCCAAATGGATATGAGTTTAAAGAAACACATTGTTGAAATCAGACACACAAAAAAAGTTGAAGTGAAGTCCAGTGAAAAGAACGATTGATGAAAAAAACGCTCAGAGGAAGAGTGATGTAGATTTTCCCTTCTAAACTGCTACTAGCTGTAAACACCTACTGCAGCCTGACTGTGATTTTCCAAACGCTGTGTAAGTGTGCCCGAAAGGCTCACAATAAACTTAAACAGAAGTGCATTCATTGCAGCAGCTGTAAAAAAAAGAAGAAGGCAGAAGTAATAATAAACTTAATGCTCTGCATGTGGCATTTTATAACCAAGGTTAAGAAGGGTAAAAAAGCCCAACAAGTGAGATGTGATTACATATAATCCAGTCATCTACAATTTTAATCGAAATAAATGAGGCAGAAATTAAAAATACAATATGTGCTCTCAACAGTAAGCAGGCAGCTTATTTGGGTTTAGTTCATTTTGCAAAGGGCAACTCCCTTTTCTTGTAAAAGTTAAAGCACTGCTGCCACCAAGTGCTGGGTTCCTGCACATACAAAATGAGCGTGGCACAGTCAAGACTGATGGAAAAACAAAAGACATATGCTACACTTTAATGTAAAAAAACAGACATCTATTTGTCATTTATTAAGTCAGCAAAAAAACAAAACAGGTGCTCTCCGAAATGGTCATAAATCAGCACTCACTTTCCAAAAATTGTGGAAATTCATTGAAGACTTGTTTGTCTGGAAGTTATGGAAACCCCCAGCAAATATGTGTGTTGATACTTTAAGGATAGCTAAATGATGTGTATGGGATAATCATTAATTAGATGAATCAACAAAGGAGTTCTGCGTTATTATCAGTGCAATGACAGAATTAATAAATTTTTCACATGATAAGCACTATGTAGATGTTGCTGGTCGGTCAAAATTTAAATTGAACTGTGTCTTGCAAAAATGTCAAACATAGGTGAGATAGAGCTAATGGTTTTGACCTTGACATTGGGGGCAACAATGATGGTAGACTTTTTAACTCAACTAGAGTGCAAAAGACAGATCAAGCAACTCTGACATAAGATTACCCTAAATGTAATTCTTTCCCAGTCTCTTCTCTACAAGCCCACAAGTGTGACTCAGCAGAAAAACACCTCAGCTGGCTACAGTAACTATCTGTGCTGACCATGATATGGCGTGTAGTATTGTTATCTCTCTAAACATTTTAAAAGTTCTGCAAATTGTGAAGCTTTTCTACCCCAGACTTTCCACATGGGACAATACTGCCACCTGGAGGGCATTAATGTACTCTCCTCTTAGAAGCTACATTATATACACTCACCGGCCATTTTATTAGGTACACCTTGCTAGTACCGGGTTGGACTCCATTTTGCCTTCAGAACTGCCTTAATTATTTGTGGCATTGACTCAACAAGGTGCTGGAAACGTTCCTCTGAGATTTTGGTCCATATTGACATGATAGCATCACACTGTTGCTGCAGATTTGTCGGCTGCACATGATATCCATAACACATCTCTCGTTCCACCC
>NW_011365226.1:116571-122644 GCF_000735185.1 Notothenia coriiceps | reverse complement strand
CTTAACCCTCCTGTTGTCTTCGGGTCAAATCTGACCAATTTACAGCTTTCATAACTTTTTTGTTTTACATTCGATTGCATTAAGGCTTCATGATATCCTTCACAGTAGACATTTGAACATATACAATTGCTGATCACCACTTTCATTAAATTTTGGATGATTTAGTCAACTTTGTAACACCCATGGTGTTCGCGGCCATAAAGAAAAGGAATTAGTAACCATCCGGATCAGATAAAACACACACACACACACACACACACACACACACACACACACACACACACACACACACACACACACACACACACACACACACACACACACACACACACACACAGAACAATTTGACACATTTCCCGCTCTTATGTGCCCCTCCCCCCACATGGATCACACCTGGCACACGCAATACATGTTCAGTGTCTATTCTTTGTATGTTCATTTATTGCAGTTTTTGATGTATACTAGTAGTCTGATACAATATTTACAGTTTGAAAGGGTGTTAAATGAAATTTGGTGATGATTAATGGTTTTTGTGTTAATGTAATAGCAGTTAAAACAGGACCGGTAAAATTGGACCGTGAACACCAAAGTAAGGGGGGAAAACGAAGACAATAGAAGGGTTAAAGGACAACAAATAGGACGGTTTAAATATTTAAAATTAAACTGTATTCATTTTTTTTTAGCAGGAAGTGTAGCACAGCTTCTTTTAGCTCCTAACAGCTGCAGCCGGAGACGATTTAAGGGAGCAGAGAGGGTCAACCCAAACAAGGACAGATGTGTATTAATCTACGAGATTTATTTCTCTACACTCCTGTATGTTTGTTCCTGCTCCTAATGACTGAAATATCTGCCCGACTACAAAGTGAAGGCAGCTGGGGCTCATGGGAGAGATCGGTTCAAGATGGCCCCCGCAGGAAGGCTTATTCCTCATTCTCTTTTCATCTCCAAATATAAATCTGTCTCTCTATCTATCATTCATTCACTTCCTGTTTCCCCCATTCTTTCCTGAGGATCCACCCTTCCCTTCTTCCTATCCCCTATTTCTTTCCCTTTGTTATTCCCTTCCTTCTCCTTTTCCTTCTCTTTTACCCTTTCCCTCCTTTTCTTCAACTTCTCTTTCCTTCCTCAGTCCTTTATCACGTCCCTTCCTTTCTGCCTTTCATAGCTTATGTATCCTTTCCTATCCCTTTCCTTTCCATGTCCCTCCTCCTTCTTTGTCTTTTCCTTCATCCTTATCCGTTTTCCTTCCTTGCTTTTTCCTCCTTTTTCCAGTATCCTTTTCTCTACATTTTCTTGTCACCTCTTGTTTGTATCTTCTTCTTAAAGTTCATCCTTATTTCCTTTCATTTCCCTTCATTGTCCACTCGTTTCCTAACCCATTTGCTTCTCCTTCATCTTCCTTTCCCTGTTATCCGTCCTACTTTTCTTTACTTCTCCTATTTCTAGTTTAACCACCCGACTTCTATTCTTCATACCAATAACTGCCTCCATCATTTCCTTCCCCCTTCTTCCTTCTCTTTCCTCCTTTCCCTTCCTTCCATTCTCTTCTCTTAACCTCCTCTGTACCCTACATACTTGTCTTCCTAGTCTTATATCCATCCTTCTTACCTTTCCCCATTTCCTCCCTCTTAACTGGTACTCCCCTCCAAATCCTTCACCCCTCCCCCCCTCCCCCCTCCTCGTTCTAATTGCGAGCAGGAAGCTGCCAGATATTGTGAGGTGTAATGTGCTGTCTGATTCCTCTCTTAGTGTTCTTAAATGATCGCTATTTATTTGTCAAGCCAAGCGTTGAGTGCTAATTAAGGAGAAAGGCTTTGAACTGTGTGTGTGTGTGTGTGTGTGTGTGTGTGTGTGTGTGTGTGTGTGTGTGTGTGTGTGTGTGTGTGTGTGTGTGTGTGTGTGAACGGTTAGAAGATGGAGGAAGTTGTCATTGCCAAGTGGATCCCTCGCTGCTTGGAATGCCACTGATGAGTGTGTGTGTTTGTGGAAACGTGTGTGTTTAGAATGATGTCAGCGCGGGAAAAAACCTCAGGGACAGATAACAGCAAACACACACACATGCGCACACCAGCTGTTTTTCCAGAGACTCCAATGCGTCGATGTTGATGTCCATTTTCTTTGTGTGTTTGTGATGTCTTTGCGGTTCTGCAACATGATTGGATATTGGTGATGCATGTTTTTATCAATGATAGCAGGTTATTGTTAACTTGGATCTAATGTTGGTTTGAACATTGGTCTTTGTTCACAATGCTAAGCGATAAACCTCCCAGAGGTAACTGAGTCGTGTGTCCACAGCATATTTGTCTTAGCACCAGCATCTTCAAATTGAAAACGTTTAAGCCCCTGTCACAATGTCACGAAATTGACACCAGATGGACACACGAATATGGAATTGTGAATTTCGCACGAAGAAGGCCCGAAATTGGTCAACAAGCCAAGCAACAGCCGAAGGAAGTTAACCAAAATTACATAAACATACAACTGCAACGAAAGTAACACAAACAATGTAATATCCTTTTCAGTTTCACAGAACACAATTTGGGTTATTTACATAATATGTTTACATGATTTTGTTGTGAAATAAATGCAATCTTGATGTCATCGTACTATATGGCTACACGACGGCATTGCGAGGGCTTCATGTAGTCGTGTTGCCTTCCTAGGACAATCGGGCAGCTTCTTGTTTCCTTCGTATTGTCTTCGTGAGGCGAAAAATGCCCGATGGCACCGATGGTCAGACGAAGATGACACGTTTTACCTCATGAAGGGCAAAATGGACACACGAATTCAACACAAAAATGAACCTTCGCAAGGTCCTTCGGCAATTTTTTGGCATGCCAAAGATTTTGCCGAGTTAACCCTGGATGTTGATGCCGAATGTTGAACCTTTGTCTCTGTATGCGGAACGCCCTCCTTGTTCTTTGCTTTCAGACTGAGTGGTGAAGCTCTAGTTGTTTGTCGAGGAACGAAAAAAAAAAAAGTCAAATAAATGTATAATAGCAAAAACAGATGATACAATTCGGAGCAGGCAATGCTAGTTTACGGTAGAACAGCGGTGATACTTTGACGAGATATCGTTGTCATTGAAACAATAAAAAAAGCGCTTACAGTTTTTGTTGATGCCAGAAAATACCGGTGTTATTACATATGTAGGTGTTAACAGGCTCTGACCCTCAGGCAGTGCCTTGCTCAACCTGCAAGTGGAATGCATCTTAAATTATTCAGGGTTCTTTTGTAAAAAGTTTGGTTTGTTGTTTGGCATTTAGTGGTATTATTATGTTTAAAAGATGCTTCAAACTATTTCCCATCAGGACACAATGACACTAACCACTGACATAAAGAAGAAACACACATTCATTCATTTATCCTGCAGTTAATGTCCTTCTAAAAGGCCCTTTCATCCTTTTATATTCAGCAGATGGCACGAAAACACATGATAGAAATGATTGGCCATCTTTGAAGAAGCTTACTGATTATGTTGTTTTAGCACCGCTGTATTTTTTGTCTTGCTTATTAAAAAAAGGAAGGGCACCAGACCTTTGGACAAAAGATAAACTTGCTTTACCTACAGTCCACGTGCGCAGCGTGTCTGGGGGCGGTTAAACAATGTGAATTGGTCAGTGGTGTGTTAGCACGTGCAACAAAGATGGAAAGTCTAGAAGAAAGCTAGGTAGAATAGTATTTTCGCTTAGGAAGGTGCCTAATGGGGTGAAATGACCCAGAAGTAATGAAGTGGCAGCCATGATAAGAGCTGTTATAAATCTCTACATGAAACAAAAGGCGCTTAAATACTTCCTATATTATTACCTCTACCATATGCATCGTTTACAAAGCAAAGTATTAATAATTCAAAGTTTCCTTCAAGACCTATTGGGATTCATGTGGATTCATACGAGAGACAGGATGTAGGGCACCAGCAACAGCAGAGTTTCACTTTGTTTTTCATTTAAAATCTAACGTTGGTTATGAAAGTATATTTATCACTGTGGCCGATGTTTGTAAAGCCTGTATGAAACAACATCATAATGCATGAGGCGAAGTATCTACATTGCTGTTGCATATCAGTTAAATCGCGGTCATCATCATTATTACTTTTGAATAGATTCTCTTGAATTCTCTTTCACAGAGAAAGACTTAATTGAATCTATCATCTTCACCTTGGCTTCTGAGAAGTTCTTTGGTATTTAATAGAGTAACATATTAGTTGATTTGTTGGATTAAGCCGTGGATGTGTATAAAGTGTGAAGTCTGAAGTGTGGTTACAGTCGTCTGGCGCTGTGAGGCCACTTCTACTTCGTCTCTCCGCTGGTTTTGCTGTGTCTGGTATCAGCCTCGGGGCCTCGCTCCCTCAGGAGTGTGTGTTGGTGTGTGTGTTGGTGAGCGGGATGTGTGCACATGTGTGTGTGTCAGCTGGAGCAAAGCTGGCATACAGGTGCGCCGCTGCCTCGCCAGCACTTCCTGGTAATTAATGACTTCTTCCTGCCTCTCTCTCTCTCTCTCTCTCTCTCTCTCTCTCTCTCGCTCTCTCTCTGCCTCGGTCTCTCATAGTTGCGATGGTGGAAATTGATGACATCTGAGCGTTTGCTTTTTCAGTCACATGAGGACAGAGGGTCGAGTAGCACAGGAAGAGAGGAAGGGAGAACAGACTGGGAGAGGAAGAGGAAAAGAGAGAGATGATGTTCTAGTTATTATAATCTTTTGTGGATTTAAAGAGAACCTATTCTGCTCATTTCCAGCTTCATATTTGTATGTAGTGTCTCTACTATGACGTGTCTCCATGCTTTAATGTTCAAAAAGCTCTTTATTGTTATCATACTGCCTGTGCTGCAGCACCTCTTTTCACCCTCTGTCTGAAACCAGAGCCCAGTCTGCTCTGATTGGTTAGCTGGCCGGCTCTGTTATGATTGGTCAACCACTTAGATATGTCCCGCCCCTTAGCGTATCACGTGCAATGTGTTGGAGTGCTAGCCAATAGAAGCACAAGTGTTACATACAGATGTCACTAAGTTACAGAACTAAACAAAAGAGTCCAATGGAGGTGATTCAGGCAGGGGGGGGGGGAACTCCTTCTGGAGAGAACACCATTTACATGCACAATAACCTCAGTGTTTCCCCTACCATTGTCTTAGAAATTCAAGGTGAAAATAAAATAAATAAATAATAGTTTTTATAATGTTTTGCTTTTTTTTAATATATATATATATATATATATATATATATATAGCACCAAATTGCAACTAATCTATATTTACTGTCACATTTCACATTGAACATGTGCTCTGTATTACATAAACTAAACGCTTTCATTTTAAGTTTTGAGTTTAGTGTTTTGACCCTAAGACACACTGATGCACTAATCAATAACAATAATCCACAGCTCCTCTCTCTGCTCCAGAGGATTTAAAAAATATATATCCCGATGCCAGGAAAAGGAAAAGGCCAAAAGCATAGAAAGAATAGTTCAACTATTTGAAATGTGATACAGAATATCAGTCTCGAGACATGATGTGGTTAGCCTAGCTTAGCGTAAAGACTGACAGCAATGGAGACAAGTCTGACTCTGTCCAAAGTTGAAAAATGAACCAAAACCAACACGCCAAAATGTTTCTTATTGACATGTTGTATCTAGCTAGTTTAATCAGACACATGTACATATTACTTGTTAGGGGTAGTTTCTCGCTGCCCCCCTGTCTTTGTCATGCTCTACCTTTTCCTGAACAATGCTCCATTTAACTCTCTGCATCTCTCTAGTCTTTAGACTTCCTGTTCTTCTCTAATCTGATTCATTTTTTCTCTTGGTTTTTACGTCTTCATCCCCCTCTTCTTTCCTCTTTCTCTCTCTCTATCAGTTTTTAACGTATGAGACCCCGGCTATCTCCCTGTCTCTCTTTCTCTCTGGTAATCTATCTTAGTTAATATCGTCTCTGTGAGCAGCTGGGTACCGAAGCCCAGTCAGCGCTGTGTGTGTGTGTGTGTGTGTGTGTGTGTGTGTGTGTGTGTGTGTGTGTGTGTGTGTGTGTGTGTGTGTGTGTGTGTGTGTGTGTGTGTGTCTGTGTGTGTGTGTAGTGTGTAG
>NW_011365226.1:110958-116526 GCF_000735185.1 Notothenia coriiceps | reverse complement strand
GGCTTAGTTGTACAACTTACACCTTAAAGGTTCGGCACGCAGAGCCGGTACTTTCCCCGGTTTACTTCCGCCACAGTGCCGGCTGCCCACCCTGTGTGGTTTAACTCAAACCGCCTGTGGCTAATATTGGGGGCTCAGTCGGACAAAGAAATCACTCTGATTGGCTGTTCAGCTAGCGAATCAGTGCATGAGAAGCGAAACGGTTGCTTGAGAATGTCTTCCACAAGCAACACTCCAATGGCTGATAGCTCCAGTACCGCACGAGGCATGTTT
Organism: Notothenia coriiceps; assembly: GCF_000735185.1. NCBI lineage: Eukaryota > Metazoa > Chordata > Actinopteri > Perciformes > Nototheniidae > Notothenia > Notothenia coriiceps. The sequence continues at coordinate 116,253 of NW_011365226.1, read as the reverse complement.
TTGACGGACGAGAGTGAAAATGGAACGCACACGCTATTTTTTGTTTGTTTATATCACTAGTCTGTTCTTCCTCTCTGTCTTCCGGTTGTTGCCTCTTTTGAATGACGAATACACACTACCGCCGCCTGCTGGTAAGGAGAGTTATTGCCACTCACGCACTGAAGTCTTTGCGGTGTGTTCCCGTGCGACACATGGCCAAGACGCAGGAGAACTCGCCGACGCAACAGTCGGCATCGGCGAGTTCTCTGGTGACTGCTTGGTGTGTCAGGGCCTTTACAATATAAGCTGCAAATACTCAAAAGTCTTCTGTATTCTGATGTTAGTTGGTGATTTTCTAATAAATATGTGTTTCATCTGAGATATGACTCAAAATAAGATGTTTTGACTTAACAAGGTGATGCGTTGTCTAAAAACAAGACCCTATATCTCACTGCAGTGCTTCTGAAGTTATTGTGTCTCATATCAGGTGTAGAGACATATTCTGACTAGATATCAGACACATATACTTGGCAAGATTTGAAGTTTTTTGTTGTTGTAGTGAAGCCATTAGTCTCCAGATGTCCTGAATCCACATCTCTATCTCCTCTGCAGCAAAAACGCCTCCCTTGTTACTGCTTAGCTTGAGGATTTCAATAGCTTTTTACAGAAGGAGCACACAGCATTCATCCATAGAAACTAAACAATTAGAAAGACAGGGACAGAAATAATGTGCAGCAGGCAGAGCGAAGTTCAGCCAAATAACAAAATAATGGCATCGCTGGCCCTCCGAGTGTGAAATTGGGTCTTTTTACATTCTGGAAACAGAGAAAATTGTTTTTTAACATGATTTTGTTTTTCTATGCTGCTCTGAAAAGCAACACACAAAAAAAAAAAAAAAAAACATAAATATGAATAATCAACCCAAGAATCCAAAACTGTTGATGAATAAATAAAAAATCTCACACAACTCGTGCAGTAGTCTCATTTGCATGCATTTTTTTTTAATAAAACCTCACTTTTTAAAAAACTATTTTGCATACACAGACGCACGGGCAAGCAACACATCAGTCCGAAGTTAATTCAATATTAAGGTTTTATGAAAAAAGCATGTGTTGGGAAAATAGTGAGTGCGCAACTGGATGAATGAGACTTGGATTAAACTTCATGAGTTGTGTGCACAGTCGATCTGGGGTTAAACAAACCTAAAAATGATTTGATTCTTGGTCCACACGCGATGGAACGGGGTGAATAATTGATGTAAGAATACTGGCTTTGTGGGTTCCTTTAAAATCGATACCTGACTCTATTTTCTTAGTCTTTAGAGGATAGGAGAAGTTTTCTTATCGACTTTTTCGAGAGTTAGGAACAGCTTTGCTTTGAGATAACTTCTAAACTGGAAAAATGCTGTCTTTAACTTTCAATTTAACTTTGCTAATGTGGGCTACAAGGTTTAAGTCCAAAATGACAGCAAGACAACATTTCTCTCGTGTGACGACAGGTTCAACAGCCTATTCAGTTCCTCTTGTGCATTTAAATCCTTGCAGTCGTGTCTCTTTTGTGCCCTTAAGTTGTAAAACATTGACACTTTGTTTCACGGAGGCCAAACACACAGAGACAAAAGCTCATTTTGCTCAAAGGTTTTAAAGACGATGTGTAATTGTGTGTCATCAGCATACGGTCACAACTTTAGCAAATCTACTGCACACTAAGGAGGATTTAATAATATTTAGAAGATAAAGGAACATGATCACATGACTTCACCACCGCTAAGCTAAAGGCGGCTAATGTTGGGCTATAAAGGAACTACAGCACGGTCACATGACTTCACATCACCACCGCTAAGCTAAAGGCGGCTAATGTTGGGCTATAAAGGAACTACAGCACGGTCACATGACTTCACGTCACACGCTAAGCTAAAGGCGGCTAATGTTGGGCTATAAAGGAACTACAGCACGGTCACATGACTTCACGTCACCACCGCTAAGCTAAAGGCGCCTAATGTTGGGCTATAAAGGAACTACAGCACGGTCACATACCTCCGCTAAGTAATGTGGGCTATCACCACCGCTAAGCTAAAGGGGCTAATGTTGGGCTATAAAGGAACTACAGCACGGTCACATGACTTCACGTCACCACCGCTAAGCTAAAGCTAATGTTGGGCAATAAAGGAACTACAGCAATGTTGGGCAATAAAGGAACTACAGCACGGTCACATGACTTCACGTCACCACCGCTAAGCTAAAGGCAGCTAATGTTGGGCTATAAAGGAACTACAGCACGGTCACATGACTTCACGTCACTACCGCTAGGCTAATATTGGGCTATAAAGGAACTACAGCACAGTCACATGACTTCACCACCGCTAAGCTAAAGGAGGCTAATGTCGGGCTATAAAGGAACTACAGCACGGTCACATGACTTCACGTCACTACCGCTAGGCTAATGTTGGGCAATAAAGGAACTACAGCACGGTCACATGACTTCACACTTCACCACCGCTAAGCTAAAGGCGGCTAATGTTGGGCTATAAAGGAACTACAGCACGGTCACATGACTTCACATCACCACCGCTAAGCTAAAGGCGGCTAATGTTGGGCTATAAAGGAACTACAGCATGGTCACATGACATCACATCACCACCGCTAAATTAAAGGCGGCTAATGTTGGGCTATAAAGGAACTAAAGCACGGTCACATGACTTCACGTCACCACGCTAAGCTAAAGGTGGCTAACGTTGGGCGTGATGACGTTTAGTCGTCTCATTAGACACTTGTGAGCAACCTGTATTTATTCCCAGATGAGGAAAGCAAGAAAATGTTAAAAATGCTAACTCCCTTCCTGGTTTTGGACTTATTCCTGCACCACTCTATTGTAAAGGCCCAAATAAAAAATCTATAGGCCACCGATAAAAACCCTATTGTTCCTATAGGGCAAAGGGTACCTCGTGTATGGTGCCCTAAATTGAACGCAGGTCACAAAGTAAAGTCATTATAACTAGGGACACATGATCGGTGGCAGCTCCTAATGTAAAGCTAAAGTAGGAGCTGTTAAAATTATTGTGACAATAGTGAATGGGGTGTATGTTCGCGCCCTCCATGGCCGGATAGTGCTCATCCAAGGCATGGCGCCATGACAGCGCCCACTGAACCCCACGAGTATTAGCGTGCGAAAAACAGAAGATGACTTTTTAACGTGCATATTATTGGGGCCCCCGAGAGGGCAGGAGAATCATGAACGTTTATGTTTAAAGGTCCCATGTCAGTCTTTCCGGTTATTACCGTCCCCTCTCGCGCTCGCTGATGAAGTTTTTGCATCTAAACGCAGTCTGCAGGTCAGAGAACCGCTCAAAAGTAACCCTTGTGCGAGTAAGAATAATACAGAATAATACCGCGCACCCAAACGCTCAGATAGACTGTCCAGTGTGATGTCTTCCGGGAACTATGAATTAGCCGGACCCAAAGCGCGAGCCGTTAGTTAAGCCCCCGCTGAGCGAGATGTGCCCGGGCGCGTCAGTCAAGCCACACAGCACACACAGCACCACACACTCAGTGCCAGGCAGCTCTGCTGATCTGCTCCTCCCCCTGGCTGCAAGGCTGATAAGCAGACAGTTGAGGATCGCGGGCGAAATTCGCTCCGCGAGACCCATTCTCACAGCTGTTATCAACCTTTCGTACTCAATATCAAGCCACACTTATTGTTTTTTACTATCGGCTGTGACGTTTGTGTGTGCTCAGGTGAGTTCGCGCTGTGGTTCGCTGGTGTATCACTAAACAGAACCCCACACGCCTCCCACGGACTCGCCGATCACAGAACGTCACAGGGAGGGGGTGGGGGCTGGGCTATTGGAGCTACAACGATCCGTTAAAGGCAGGAGAGTGAATGAATGAATGCACGTGTTTACAGAGATGCTGTATGAGAAGAGGCCAAGTGATTTGGAAATTGCACAAGTATAAGCTATTTGGTAGATCACATGCGAATTATGAGTCAGTTGAAATGGGCAGTGAAATGGGGACTGTTTAAGGGATGATGTAATGAGAGCTTGGGCGCATCCACAAGCAAACAGAATCAATATCGTCAAGTATGCCCCATAGAAAGGGTTGCCCGCGCAGGTTTAAAGGTTAAAGAATGTCAATATTATTTTGTCATTCAGAATGGAGTAAGTGGGGAAATGGGATATGATACCACATGATTTGTGCATTGAGGTTAGTGGATTGGTGGGGGGTTCCCCTTGACCTGTAGTGTATTATATATGTTTTAGTGCATGTAAATCGGTCTGGCAAAAGGTTAAGAATTCCGGTGTTACCTCCAGAGGAAGTTTCTGCTCGCCACCACCCTCCCCTCCATTGCTTAACTCGCTCCATTGGTCTGTCCTTTGTTTACTTTCAAACGGACTGACGTATAGGGTGACATCAAGAGTAGGTTGGCCTAGCGTCCAACACATTGTCCTTGATAGGCTAACGGGGCGGGGACATTCTCTAAAGCGGTTGACCAATCGACAACAGAGGCCTGCGGCAGCTAACAATCAGAGCAGGACTGGGCTCTGGGTTGCGACGGAGGGTGAAAGAGGTGTGCAGCACAGGCAGTATGAGCAAAAATAAAGAGCTTTTTGAACTAAGCGTGGAGACATGTCCCAGTAGAGGACAATTGATATAAACTATAAAACTGAAAATGAGCGCATAGGTGTCCTCTTTGTAAACCAAGTAATCATTAGATTATTAAAAGCTGATGTCGCATATCTGAGTTGCTAGAAATTCCGGAGAAGATGAGGTCCAAATCAGGGGCTGAACACAGCACAGGAGGGAAGCCACTGAAAAAGGAAATGATGGAGCAAGTGAGGGACGGACGCAGACACAAAACAGATGGCTGAGGTGGCGTGGCGTATAGAAAAAGGTTGTGACTTCTGATATAGGGCAGGCAGGATGAAAGGAGTCAGGAAGAGGAGGAGAAGAGAGAGAGAGGAGAGAGAGAGAGAGAGGATGTTGGAGAATAGAGTCTGGGATGCTTGGTTCCATGGGTAACTGCTGATGAGTGTGGGCTACATAAGAAGAGCTGTCCCCTCTGTATTTGTTGGATGGCTCACTGACACACACACACACACACACATACACACACACACACACACACACACACGCACACACCCACACACACCAACCAACTTACCACAATCATTTGATTGCGAGGGTGTGGGAGGTCATAGTCAATAGGCAGGCGATAAGGCCCAGAATACACCGGCCAGTAGCTGAGAAGTCTCCGACGCCGGACAGCGACTGTTGTACGTCGCCGGGACTCTCCCTGCGTATTGTGCCGACTTCGCGC
>NW_011365226.1:104700-110913 GCF_000735185.1 Notothenia coriiceps | reverse complement strand
ATACTTGCGATACGTGGTAATGACGTGGTGACAGTAGTCGGCGACGCAGTGTCACAACTAACACTCGCATATAACAACACATACTGACAGGTATAGTACACGTACCTTAGTTCGAGAACCCTTTTCGCGAGTTTTATCCTCACGGTACTGGTAATAATTAATACAAGCAGTAAGAACAAACAGATCAAATAGGCTATAAAAACCACAATTAATAACCCAACAACAAAATAACACAAATACGAATAGGTGAAACTTTAGAATACTAGTTATTTGGTGTTTAAATTATTTTGCTTATTTTTACAAGTTCTGCATTTTATTTACATTTTTATGCTAAATTCTGATTTTACAGTCTTACTGGATAAATTTAATCTTAAATTCAATTAATAACTTTATTTGTAATAGACAAATACACAAATCGATAGATTTGACAAGAGGTTGAAAGAGGAAAAAAGTGAGAGTGTCTTAGTAGGTGGGTAGGTGTCTGCCGTGATTCGACATGCGACGTCACCCCAGAAGTCAGAGAGAGGGGACAAAAAGAGAGGCCAGACCTGGGGGGAGACTAGGCTAGCCTCTTTGACTTTGGACCTAAAGAAAAAGTTTGGAAGAGGCCAGCGGAAGGACGAAGAAAGAGAAGACAGGAGCAGGAGGACAGAGTACGGGAGGAGTCAGCTATTTAAGACGGTTGACTGTTTCTTCAGCTCCAACACATCGAGAAACCTATTCCCAGCGATGTCTACGAGACCACGAGACCATGCCTGTCGTCGCCCAACAACAGAGGCTAGGTTAGACCTCGATCACACAACGATGGTTTCACTCAGTATTGTAACGTAAGGTCTATAGAAAAGGTTTAAGGTTTGGTGAAGGTTAGTTGTACGATATAACTTTACATGGATAATGTAGACTGAAGCTATCGGTTCTGGGTAAGGCGGTAAATAAGTGACATCCGAAAGCTGGCAGTCATGTACTAAAATTGTAACGTACACTGTCGAACAAAAGGAGAGTCAGTAGTCGTTCCCGGGGGCAGTCTTCTGGAGACACTGCGACTGACGCTAGACGTGCCTGTCGTCGCTCCCAGGTGGCTGATGCTCACCCAAGTTTGAACTAGAGACTGGAGTTGCCGTCGGTTAAGCCAAGTCAGCAAGTCTTCCCTTAGAGAGACTCATATTTGTGGCTCAGGCTCTCTTGGTCCCCTTACCCCGGACGGCCAAGAGGCCCTTTGTGCCGTAAGACCCTTTACACTGTATGGTGTAGGGTGTGCATACTCATTCAAGATAAAGGAAAATACACAGATAGTAGTTACTTGGAGGGAATTGATATGATTTGTGACCAATTTTACCGAGTACGTTTTTATAGGGGAAAGTGATTGACAATACTTGGTTTAAAGGGAAACCCGGACCCTATTTGTATTAGATAAAGACTAGCGCCACTCCAGACTGGGCTGAAAATCCATAATAAAAAGGGGCGTCCGCCAGACTTCACCGTATTTAGAAGGCCCAGGAGAAGTCTTTGTGCCGGACACACACCAGCCGACCCGAAGACGAGGAACAAAGACGACCGACTGAGGACCGAGTCTGCGACATGCTTCTTGGTGGCTCATTTACATTAGACGTGGCGTGTCGTCAAAGGTTTAGGCCCGAACATGACCTCATCACAAATAACAAGTAATCTTCTGCGCGCTTCTAGACAATCTTACTGACAGCGCGTTCACAAAGGCGCCCCTCAACTTTCAGCCTGTACGTAAACTAACCTAAGGTCTATTAACAAACGCTACATCAATATAACTTCGTCCACTCTGGACATGCCAACAATGCATAAGCGGCTCTGTCTGTAAATGATAATATGACCTTATGTCATAATCGTTTCACAGATAACCAAAACAGAAGTTACTCTACGTAAATCACACGTAGTCTGAAATTATAAGACTCTGTACAAAAAAAGTTGATCTCCTTTACACTAGAAAGTCCAAGAGGACGCAACCTCTTTAAAGGTGTGGTTCGAATTAACCGGCCCCTCCTCTCTCTTTTCTTTGTTCTCTTCTTCATTTCCCTGTGGAACTTCGTCTCCTTCCGTACTAGAGAAGTCTCTAAGACTGGAACTCTAGACAGAAGTACAGACGTTGTACAACCCTCCCTTAAAATCAATACGTGTTCAAAACATTTATGTCATAAAATGTCTCGTCTGCTGTTTGTGCAACTAGACACAGACCTCGAAAACTAGGGCTGACTCCTAGTTTCAAGACAACAAGTCGCAGTGCGTCCTTCTCCGAGGAGACTCCGGTTCCCAGTGTAAGACATCTGCGTCAGACTAAGACTATCAACAACTAAACTTACATAGGACAACAAAGCTTACATAGACGACGGTGGAGTGTCATACGTCATGTCTTCCCTTCACTCTCCCTGAGATGACATCTTATCCTTTGCATGACTCTAAAATATCTATATGTACATTTTACTAAAGTATAAGTACACGAAACATAGAATCAATGAGTTAAAGATATATAATAATCTATGCGAGTTTAATGACGATACTAACTACAACATTTATTGTCTGCTCTTTATAGCACACTACTGCAGTAAAACAATGGATGCTTGCGTAGTTCCCATATTGTTATCGTTACGTGTATACATTCAATTAAATATTTTGTGACTTTACAATGACTGCTGTGAATAGAAAAAGTTTTAAATAAAATCACATGCTGGCCTTTGGATGATCTTAAGAAGCACAGAAATGATCTACCTCACAGTCGGTACGAGTTGCGAGTATGGACCATGATTAACACAGACTTCAATTAACAAAGATTCGGTAATGTGACTAAATTTATTAAATTTCCTATATTGGTAATAAATATCCATTGTTGTTATGCTATTTGCAAAATTTCGTACACATCGTTTCCTATACAATGTCAATTGATAGGTCCGACTTCTGGAAATCAACGATTGACATTTTCATCGTTATGAGTTAACATTTTGTGAATAGTCATTTCACGGACGTAATTTTAGAATGGATTCCTTTTCATGTTTTCATAACCGTAAGTTTATAATGTGTCGCCCATTTCGACCTCCAATGAAACTTTAACTAAGTTTCGACTAAATATAAACTTAAATAGTAGACTTAGATAGTTAAGTAAATTCGAACCGCGTTTTTCATGTTATGACCAAAGGTTTTATCAACAGTTCATTGAGTTCGTTCATCAAACTCGAAATTGTGTGTTAACGTTATATTTTGTACATGAAATTCCTCTATATACTATATACAAAGAATAGCAAACGACGTACCTTAAGAGTCGTACTAGTTAGAAAGTACTAGTCCAGAGGCAAGTATGGACGTCCTCATGGAGGGGGGGCAGGAGGGGGGAGTGCAAATCAACTAGACGTTCCGACTTCAGCAAAGAGAGCTTCGTCTGTCATCAGAAGTACTACAAACGCATATAAACTATCTCTCTTACTTGTGTAGTACTTAATTCCGGTGCAGAATGTGCATGCGTTCATAATAAGTGTCTAATTCTAGAAAAACAATGTATGCATTTAGAGGTATATCTACTCCAGACACTTTGTTCATCTTGCTTTGTTTAAAGGTCACCTATCATGCTATTTTTAGGCAATAGCGTAGGTCTCAGATATATAAAAATATATAAAAAACATGTCTATGAAGTGTTTTGCTCAAAATACCAAACAGATCACCCATTCTAGCCATGCCTCATATCCCTCTATTTCACTTCCTGTTTCAAAAGTGTTGATTTGAGGTATAAAGCTTTAAAAAAAAAAAAATTGATAACAAATAAAAAAGGAGGGGGCTGAGCTCATGCGGGACCCGGCAGCTACTGTCTAAACTAAATACTGTCGTGATGAAACTCCATATCATGGATTATCAAGGATTATCTCTGAAACAGTATGGAGCGCAAAGGCTTTCTCTCTTGCCGGTTATACCACAAGGTGAGTTCCTTTCTATTTCCTGCTTCTTCACACACATGCTCTCCAGTACAGGTTAGCTCTGAGTGTTAGCGATGCTAATGTGAACACCGACCATATTACGTCCAAAACAGTCGGGCATTGTTTCTGATAGCAACTTTCTGATAGGGCCGTGGGTCCACATTTCAGATATTACGTCATATCGGACGCAAATCTGGATCAGCTCCGTTGTTCCCCCGTTTTTAGAGATTTGGGTACGGAGGAAAAGAGAGAGGGTTTTATTTTCTGACGCTGCGTGAGTTCTCCGACACACCGGGGACACATATTTATGTATGAAAGATATTGAAAAGTGCATTTTGCATGATAGGTCCCCTTTAACCTGTTAAACCCCACGGACCCGCCGAAGGGTCCGAAAATGCTACATCTGCTAGCAACAGTGTGATCTGTGAAGTGTCATTTATGAAACTATTAATGTTCCACACCCAGCTGACGGGAAAAACTCAGCTAACTGACGATACGAAAAAAACGATTCCCTCAAGAAGCCTTTAAGGGCTCAACCACATAAAAGGACAAGATGTACCCCAGCTATTTGTTTATTTTGAGCGTAACTAAGAGCACACACTATCATGCTTACATTGATAAGCTTGTGTTACATGCAGTCTGTAAAATGATTAGCTCTTATGGGATATGTTACTCACCCTTCACAGTCAGAGCTGCAGACGCTCTCCCCTCTCTCCCCCTGAAGCCCACCACGCAGGTCCAAATTCCCGTCAGTCTCACAGTCGCCTTTTCCCTCACAACACGTTGATCTGTGTCTGAGTTTGATCCCGACTGAGGATCAAAGGTTCTGTTGTTCAGCGTCCACTGCAGAGAGGCTCCTCGAGGCCAAGGGGTCACCTCACAGCTGATCGAGGCATCGCTCCCCCAGAGGGGCATCGGGGAGGAGAGGGACACTGTGGAGGAAACACGAGATTTAGTTTATATCATATTATCTGACATTACATTTCATTAGATGTACTTACTTGATTGAAATTGTAAAAAGTATTTAGTCATTTTGTTACAGAAGCACCAAGTTAACAAGGCATTGCACATGAGTATATACCTGATGTCTGACACTATCTTTTAAATTATTAGTGGCGGCTAAATTCTTCCTCTTTACTGTGAGTGTCAGCATGCTCAACGCATCCGTCTATGTGTCTGAAGTTAAGTCTTCAGCACCGATTCAAGAAATTAAGGATAAACAAATTAAGGTAACAACAAACGATAAACGTTATTAAAGCAGTGGTGGAAGAAGTACTCAGATGCTAAGTAAAAGTAGCAATACTCAATTGTAAAAACACTTATCAGTAAAGTGCCTGCATTTAAAATCTTACCTAAGGAAAAGTACAAAAGTATTGGCATTCAAATATACACAGCGGGTAAAGCTGGAGTTACTTTGAATTGATTCAAAGCTGATTCATATTTTGAATTATCATCTGAATCTATCAATTCATTTAAGCTGGCGCAAAAAGTACAATACTGGTTTCCAAAATGTAGTATAAGTTTAAAAATGCAATTAAAACATGTACTTTAAGGCTTTGTATATGTTTCTTACCTTTCATGACTCTCAGCATGATCAATCTTTCAGTGATCAGGTCTCCGTGCATCACCCTGCAGGAGTACTCCCCCCCGTCCTCCCCCCTCACGTTGTTGATCTGCAGGCTGAAGTCGTTTCTCTCGAAGCGGTAGTGAGGACACTGAATGCGTCTGGGGCCTTTAGAGGTCCAGCTGGAGCCCCAGTACTGCAGACCGCTCCTGTCTTTTCTCCACACTGTGCTGCTGACAGAAGGGGTCACAAACAATTAATTATTTTATTTAAAAATGTAATATCAGTGCAGGAATAGATTGTCAGGGCTGCTGTGAAGAAAGATCTGTGACATGGATATTAAAATGGGACATAATGAACAGGAATGTCAAGTTTTTCTTGTATTTTTAAGATTATATATTGTCCTTTAAGGTTGAAGAGAGCTGTTAATAGATCCGGGGGCTTATAATATATATTTTTTTGGCTATTTGTTAACTCTCTGAGGTCAAAGCCCTTAGTGGGTTTTTTGTTGTTGTATAAATGCTATTAAAACATTAATCCTGTGCTGCACAATCAAGTTGTATACATGTTTTTTTCACAACAATCTAGGGGTGTCAAACTCAAGGCCCGGGGGCCAAACCCGGCCCGTGACTTCATTTTTTGTGGCCCCACAAGAGCTTGCAAAGAATATAATATGTTTATTATATGGTTACATGCCGATTTACAGAAGCACGTTGCCCA
>NW_011365226.1:89053-104655 GCF_000735185.1 Notothenia coriiceps | reverse complement strand
AATCCATTTTAGGTTAGAAGAAAAGTAGTCCGAGAGGAAGCTCTCCAAAAAAGCCTCGGCCTACAACGTTGAATGAGAAGTCAGCCGTGAAATTGAAGCGCACTGTTGCATACAGCTGAAGATGGTCTGGAGTCCAAGAAGGAGTGGTAGCCAACGAAGAGAAGAAGCTTATTTGAGCGCCCACCCCTGAGCGAGGTGCATTATAATCGGCTGTAAGAAGCTTTATACTCGTAAATAAATAATAAAATACCAGAGTTAGGAGTAGGTTGCTGGTAAAAAGGTCGCTTTTGCTTTTTTCAAAGTCTCCAGCAGTCTCAAATACCCTCATTAAGACGTATCGCGAGACGTGTGTCGAAGCGTCTGAAAAATAATCCAGATAGCCTACTAGAAAAGAAATATGCGCTCTTTTAAAATTCCCAAGATCTGGTCTTTTTACCCAAATATTGATTGTTTCCGTCTGGAGGAATGAATGACCTTCACTTTGTAATACTGCTGCCCTCTTAGTTTGACGGAATGTAACTCAAACAAGAATCTGTAAATAGCTCTGTGCATTAGGAAAGAGCTACATATATTCACTTAAATGTGTTTTTTGTTGTTTATGTAACGTTACCTGTTGTCTAGCTTTCTACCTACCCACACCTACTATATTACGCTTAATTTACTTCATAATCTCCATATTTGAGAGGCTTCAAATAAACATTTGTGCAATTCAAATTACATAAAGTAGTGATCTTGTGGTCAGTTAAATATCAGAAAAATATGAAAATGCCCATCAAGTCCATGATTTCTTGTATTGACGGTCCAAAATCTCAATAAATGTACTTTAATATTATATAAAACAGATAATAGTCATATATGACAAGTTGAAAAAAGTATTTTCTGAAATGTTTGCATTGTTTTTTACCTTTATTTAACCAGGATAGGTCTCATTGAGATTAAAAATCTATTTTTCAAGAGAGTCCTGGCCCAAGAATGGTAACAGCACAGTTTCAGACAGTTTTACAGTTACAGACAATTAAAAAACACACAATCACAACACAGTCATACACCAAGTTTAGCCAAAGCATTTACACACACAGCGGCCTGCTTCAAGGTCAGTTAAAGTTGCTTTGAGTGTTTCTAATGAGACCAGCTCTCAACCAGTTTGAAGCAGGTTCCAAGCTTGAGGGTCATCTTAACTGAACGCCCTTTTCCCCAGTTCAGTACGGACCTTTGGTTCAGTTAAAAGGAAAAAGTTCTCGGAGCGAAGCCGATAACATCCAGTGCATTTTCTTAGATAGGGGGGAAGAGCACCAAGAATAGCCTTATATATAAGGATGTGCCAATGTTTCAGTCTACGCGTGGTCAGGGAAGACCATCCAACACGAGTGTATAGATTGCAGTGGTGCGTCAAGGTTTTGAGGTTTGTGATGAATCTCAGTGCACCGTGGTAGACAGTGTCCAGCGAGTGAAGGCACTGAGAAAATGCATTCATATAAAACTCCAGCACAGACAGAAAGGTTGCAGACACTAGTCTCTTTTTGGACTCATAGGAAAAACAAGACTTGTTTCTAAAGAAAAAACCTAATTTTATTCTTAATTTTTTCAAGAGTTCCACAATGTGTGGTTTAAAAGAGATCGAATTGTCAATTATAATTCCAAGATACTTATACTGCAACACAGATTAAATCTCCGACCCCAACACATACTTTTGTTGTCAGAAAATATTGAAAAAAGTCCATCATAGTTTATCAAAAGTCTCAAGGTTCTGTCTCTAAATGTTTCGTCAGTCCAAAATCAAAACACATTATTTCAATATGATTTAAAACTGAGAAACGCAAGAAAATCTCCATGTTTGAGGTAAACAACAGCATTTTCTACATCAAGATATTTGATTAGTGATTTATTGTCGCAGCTTTAATACTGAGATATTACCCCAAACTTCTCACCCTCTTTCAAATCTGTATCTCAAATAAAGTAATTTGAGATACAGATAATTTTTCTGATTTTGACCCCCCTCCTCTTCCTCTTTTGTTTCCTCGTGGTGCGTTCAGGAGCAACTGAAGCTGCAGGGATTACCAGGCCTTCAGCGGGGGTCGGGTGTGGACTGCGCCGCCCTCACCTGCATGGTGCAGCTGGCTCAGATCCTCGTGGGCGCCGGACTGGGAGGTCTGGTGAACCTGGCGGGCAGCGTGGTCGTGGTGCCGCTCTCCGCCTCCGTGGTGTCGCTGTTCGGATGCATCTTCATCGCAGTCTTCATCAAATACGTGGACTAACTCGATACAAAACATGTCTCTGAAGCGTTTGGCTCGAAACACCAAACAGATCATTGCAGCATTACCCATAATCCCCTCTGTTTCAGCCCTGTTTCCAAAGTGCTGATTCTCTGTCTGTTACTTTAGATGTCTCGTTATGACATCACAAAGTAGCTGTTCGGATGCATCTTCATCGCCCTCTTCATCAGATACGTGGACTAACTCATGGATCATGTACAGTAAAAGTGTTTTTATGGTGTTGTTTTAATAAATACAGATTCTTTATTATATCCTGAGGATTCAAGGCTTTGATTGTCATTTGTACACATTGATAGCTACGGTGTAGATATGTCGATGAAAACCTTATGACTGTGTGAAAGGATCGACAATCCATGTGTACATTTAAAACACCTTCCACAAATATAATAGATTGGAAAGGATCTCACTTCTATGCTTCAGATTTGAAATCTACCCCTGCCATTTGTGGATATCATGCGATGGCCTGCTGATGACGGGATTTCAAAATAAGAGGTTTTTTTCATTTTAAATAACCAGTTGCAACTAACGTGCCTTTTTCATTTTGTTATTCAGTTGTGACACATTGTCAATAAGCAGATCCATTTTGCCAAATATATTTTTTTTACAAGGTGTTTAGAGATTACACACAGGACAGCAATCTGTTCACCAAAATAATATCTCACTTTTTCTTGGTGTTGCTGTTTACTTCTGGGTTTAGGAGACTTTGCAAATCCTCACACTGGGAAATAAGATAATTCTGTTGGTTTTTGTGAAAACATGTGACTCAACAAGCCCTTCAGATGTGGCTCTCCCCGTCGGAGAACATCCATCCAGCACGTGAGTACTTTTAAATACTTGTTTAATATTCTCACGAGCCAATCAGAGCAGACTGGGCTTTCTCTAAAGCAGGGGTGTCAAACTCAAGGCCCGGGGGCCAAATCCAGCCCGTGACTTCATTTTCTGTGGCCCCACAAGAGCTTGCAAAGAATATAATATGTTTATTATACGGTTACATGATGATTTAATGAAGCACGTTGCCCATAAACTACATGTCCCACAATGCATCTCAAATTAGACTTTTTTTCTCAGAATTTGACTTTCTTTCTTCTAAATATGCCTCTTTCTTAGAATGTGCCCTTTTCTCATAATTTGACTCTTTTTTTTCTTTTTAAATATCACTTCTGTTTTTTGATTTGGACTTTTTCTCCCCAGCTTTTCTTTTGAAATCATTTTGTGACATTCTCACTGAAGAGACTTGCAATTATTTGCCTCAAACTTCTACTTTCAGACGTAGTTAATTATGAAGTTATCACCCTATCCAATAATAATCCAATGCAGAGGCAACAATGTAATATAATACATTATTTTATATATATATTATAAGTTACAACTGGCCCTTTGAGTGCAGCCATGTTGCTGATGTGGCCCGCGACTAAATTGAGTTTGACACCCCTGCTCTAAAGGGTTCTTAAAGAGACAGGCACTAAAAATAAGGGTGAAAACGGGTACATTTAGACAGAAAGTTGGAGGTAAATAATGTGGGGTTTTTTTCACAAATATAATAGATTGCATTTGTGCAAAATATCTCACTTTTATTTTTGAGATTTTAAATCTACCCATCACATTTAGCCCTTTTTTGGATATCATGTGACGACCAGCTGATGACGGGATTTCCACATTTCATAATAAGAGCTTTTTTCTTTTTTAAATAACCAGTTGCGTAACGTGCATTTTATTTTATCATTTAACCAATCAGAGCAGACTGGGCTTTCTAGAAGGTTCTTAAAGAAACACGCACTCAAACTAAGGGTACATTTAGACAAAATCTAAGGTAAATTTAACCTAGAATAAGGTCAGCATGTTGTTGATTAAACCAAATAGACAAGAATGCAACTGGAAATCATAATAACACATCCCACATCTTGAGAAATGCGTTTATTGGAGAGTTGCAGGAGGACTTAAATTCCAATTTCCTGCAGAAAAATGGATTAGATCCTTTGTACAGCTTTCTGACAAGTAGGCTACAGCATCTCAATGTTTTCAATAATTTTTAACAAGGTAGTGCAACTTTTGTTGGAGGGGAAAAAGATATCAGGAAGCATTATTGTAAAGCAGAATGTTTCAGGAGGACCTTTACAGGTTTAGCTACCGGCAGAAATTGATTTTCACCTGAAGAACACACGTTATCCGTCTTTTCTGCTCATTATTTTTCAGTCCTCACTCCAAGGAGGATCAGTTTTTGCGAGGCTTTTAATATTCCCTGACGTCTGGAGAAAAGAACGAGCTGCGCCTGAAGGCATCGTTGACATTTCTGCCGGCATTTCAAAAAATGTTAGTTCTTTATCAACATGAAGCGCTCGAGGAATTCTCTTTTCAGGGTTTCTGTCAGTGAACTAGATTTCTCATATGCTTTCAAGAGATTTCTTCTGATTATGAAAAAGGAAGTAAGAGATACAATGACTACATACTGAGGACTCTTTAAAGTAGGGACACTACATACTGATATACACCTGGACATCAGCAGGAGAGGACTCTTTAAAGTAAAGACACTACATACTGATATACACCTGGACATCAGCAGGAGAGGACTCTTTAAAGTAAAGACACTACATACTGATATACACCTGAACATCAGCAGGAGGGGACTCTTTAAAGTAGAGACACTACATACTGATATACACCTGAACATCAGCAGGAGAGGACTCTTTAAAGTAGAGACACTACATACTGATATATACCTGAACATCAGCAGGAGAGGACTCTTTAAAGTAGAGACACTACATACTGATATACACCTGAACATCAGCAGGAGAGGACTCTTTAAAGTAGAGACACTACATACTGATATACACCTGAACATCAGCAGGAGAGGACTCTTTAAAGTAGAGACACTACATACTGATATACACCTGAACATCAGCAGGAGAGCACTCTTTAAAGTAGAGACACTACATACTGATATATACCTGAACATCAGCAGGAGAGGACTCTTTAAAGTAGAGACACTACATACTGATATACACCTGAACATCAGCAGGAGNACCCTATCCAATAATAATCCAATGCAGAGGCAAAAATGTAATATAATACATTATTTTATATATATATTATAAGTTACAACCGGCCCTTTGAGTGCAGCCATGTTGCTGATGTGGCCCGCGACTAAATTGAGTTTGACACCCCTGATCTAAGCTATCAGCATATTTAGGCTACAGGGATGTACAAATAATTATGAGAACATACGTATATACAAAAGACAAAACAAGACGAAAATGTTATCACCCAGAAAAGTAGGCCTATTCAAAACTAAAAGGACTCAAATCATCATGGCCGCTTCTCTTTGTAATAAAAAAAGACCCATAATATTCACTCTGGGCACCAATAATCTATCAGGAGTAACGGGAAACTATACTTACAAACAATAATAACAATAAAAAAGTGTATCTGTAATCTGTACTGTAAAGCATCCTCCCACCCGACTTCTACTGTTTTTATTTTATTGTGTTAGTTGTATTGAGGTTATTTCTTGTTATGTCTTTATTGGAAAACATATGCTAAAATCTAAAATATAGTGCTATGAGGAGGACAGTTTGGAGATGGTGTGGGATTTTGAGAGAGGAGAGATCGCATAAAGGAGATGAAGATGCGAGAGCAGAGTCATCAGCATACAAAGAGGAGAAGGATGAAGGAGAAGGCAAACATGAAGTTGTTTTACCCTTTATTGGCTTTAGTCCAGATTATCGCGGGAATCACGCTGGATGAAATGCTTCCTTTACAGGGTAACACAGCCTGAGAGCCTGCTTCAACAAACACCTCCGTTATATCACACTCCACCCCTGAGGAAGAAAGAAGAAAATAAAACATCAAATAAAGAAAATGTGCCAAATAAAAATGAACATCTCACATATAATTTAAGACAAATGATATACACACAGGGGGGGTTAAAAAACAACAACATATTTACCTGCCAGAAGAAAGGTTATCAGCCCAAAGAGGAAATACTCCAACGGCATCTTTGTTTTAATCGTTTGATATAATGTCACTGTAATCTCTTTCTTTCACTTGAACCTGCTCTGTTTCCACTTCCTCCTCTGTCTCTGATGTGCTTTCTGATGTGCTTTCTGATCTGATGAGGTTTTTATGAGCGCGTGGGGGTTTGGTAGCTCCTCCGATGATCACGTGACTTCAGCTTCACGCCACACTTTGATGTGGTGTGTGTGTGTGTGTGTGTGTGTGTGTGTGTGTCAGCATGGAACGTTTCAGACAGAGAAGTAAACAGGGAGACCCACGGATTCCCCTCTACTCTCTCTCTGTGTTTCCTTCTTCACAAAACATACATGTGTGAAACAATATCTAACGTTACTCAAAAGCTTTCAGGAACAAGATGTAAACAAGGTAGACATCCTCTCTCTGGGCAGAGTTTGATACCTTGTTTTCTTGAAATTGAATATGTATTACTCTCAACACCTTCCCTTTAGTAGGGAGACCAGGGACAGCTGTAACGCTTTTTGGGTTTCCCCCAATAAGTAAAAAAAACATTTACACTAGGATAGCCATTTTGCTATATTATACATGTTCAATGTGTGAACTACTGAAACAATGTTTTTAAGATGTTTCTATGAAATAAGCACAGGTTGGAAAATGTTTTGTTTTTTTTAAACTCAACTGTTACACCGTAGTGTCATTTTAACGTAAAGACATTTTAAAAGAGCTGAAAATAAACCTTTGGGTAACACTGGCTCATTTACAGTGATGTGGATACATGTGCAAGGCCTATGAAAATAAATACATGGAAAACGTAAAAAAAAAAGGCCTTAAAAGTCATATGTTGGTTAAAGTCATAAATAAATAACTTTTATGGTTAAGTTAGCTAAAAGGGCTATAGAATGGAATAAATAAAGTTTATTAAAAAAGTCATAGTATAGCATGTCGTGAAAAATGTGTAGAAAAAGTGATGTAAGATTTCGTGGCATAATATGTGATTACAAATTCCAAAAAACGTAATCAGCAAAACATCGTGAAAAATATGATCCTTTCTGGAAAACTATACCTTGAATATCTAATGAAAAGGTAATTATGTAAGCCACAGGACACGAGCACCGGAAAGGAACATTGCACAGTATTATCTACTACAGTAAAACTATATTTGTAGGCCTACATCATAATATTGTGTTTATATGACCGAATCTTCACTAAATTAGCTTTAGGCTTCTTTACAGTAAATCTCCAAACTGCGCTAAATGGTTCTTGTTTACAAATCCCTTCAGTTTCATTCACGGAAGCTCGAGTTGTTGCTCTGAAACCGAAATGACAAAACACCAACCACTGCCAGTGCTCCACCGTCACTGCCAGTCATCTGCGTTACAACTGATGCTTAACGGACTCTCAACATCATCATCATTATCATCATCATCATCATCATCCTCACCATCACAATCACAATCCAGAAACCTGGTGTCTTCTTCTGAAGGATTTTCATGAGAGTGATTCATCACCTCCATTCTTTTTTCCCCTTCTCGTCAGTTCTGATATTGCTGTAATAGAAACATGCTGACACTGCCATTCAAATGATTGTAAGATAGCCTGTATACGATCAGCATACTTTACTAAATGTAGTTTAAGATTAGAAAATAAACATTCAAGTTAATGGAGTAATGTCTGTTTAACAACTGGTGCTCTGATTGTGTTTAAAATACTTGTTTGATCCTGATTAGGAACACTTAACTTTAAGGTTATCCTTACATTTAGCTTTTATACGCTTTCATAAACTAATGGAAATTAACATTTTCTTTATTGTATTTGTCAACAATTACAATATAGAGCAACCCATTTGTGATAATATAAAAATATTTCTATAGTTGTTGATAATTAACGTTTATTAAAGTGTCCTTAAAGTAGGCTATTTCTGTTTCTATTAAAGATTGCTGTAATACATTACATTACATGTTAGACGCTTTTATCCAAAGCGACTTACATACTCAGTACTGTGGACAATCCCCACAGGAGCAATTTGGGGTGAAGTGTCTCAGGGACACAACGACATGCTGACTGCAGTGGGGTTTGAACCTGATCTGAACACCAACGCACTAGTCCACTACGCCACACGCCTCCTAATACATTTTTAATACTGAAATGATCAATCTGTACATACATTACGTCATTCTACATAACTTTGTGTGTGTACATGAAGCTACTGCTTTTATCTTTTCAATACAATTTGCAATTTCAGGAAAATAAGCATCTAATAAAACAATCCTTTGATCAATAAACAGTATCTGACGACTGATGTTTACATGTAGAACCAGATTATAGTCCTATTTTTATCTCAGTTTCTAGGTGAGATTGTGTCTCTCTGTCTTCTTTATTTCTTTCTAATATATACTACATATATAACATTTAACCCTTATGTTGTGTTCGGGTCTCCCGTGACCCGTTTCAAGTTAAAATTATATCCGATATTTTTTTATCGGAACAAGGCTTCATGATATCCTCCACAACAGCTATATAAACACTACAGAACAGATTTTGACATTTTTAGCCAAGTCTGAAAGTCTCTAAAAATAAAAGTGTATAATTTGGTGTTGGGGTCTGGGGAGACCCAGCAGAATTGTTTTGGGTGACTCGAGGTCAAATTTGGCCCAATCAACATTCATCTTTGACTTTAGACACCCCTCCCCCACCCCCTTCATCCACTGTAACAATAATTTTCCGCTACATGCACCTGGTCTCCAGATCCTCTGCCCCCCTCCCCCCACGGGAACACTTGAACCTGAACTCACGCATGCACGTGTTCAAGTGGTGTAATGTGTTTTGGGCCGTAACATTAAATTACAACAGGATGGTACGGTTATAAATGCATAATAAGTTAGTTATGATGTAGTTTAAACAATATTGGATGATAGTAATGTTTTGATTGTTTTGAACTGAGATAAATCATGGTTCAAAATGTACCCACGAACACCATGAACGGTAACAGCTTTCGAACACAACACAAGGGTTAAATACATTTGCTCATAATGAAGCAGCATTTAAGAATCGTGTTAGAATAATAGAGCCTGCCGATTATCAGGTCCGTAACGAGAAGATTTGGGTGTTTTGATTTAACAGTAAAATACTTAAATGATAGAGAAAAGAACAGCCGATGTTACAGTGACAAACACAATATTGCCTTTCAGAAAAAAGGGAATCACATTGATCCGTTGCAGTTACTTTTTTAGATGATTTAGCATTTTTCAGACAAAGAAATGTGTAGAAAACAAAACACATTTATTAAAAAGGGTTTGGAAAACCTACTGCATGTCACATATAGACACATCGAGGGATATACTGTCACACAGATGGATGTGAAACACCTTAGAACATGTGGGTGAAACCACAGAGATGTTTTTCTTCATCTGTGGAGACATTTCCTCTGGTAAAAGCCCTGTGAGTGACACACAAGTCATTTTTCTTCTCATCCACTCACAACGTCCTACTCACACCTAACCCATTCAAATCGCTGTCATATTTCTTATTGTTGTGGCTTCAGTTTGGTGTTTTCTCCCCAGAAGTTGTACAATCTGAACTGTACCTGTGTTGGGGGCATGTGTGTGTCACTCAGTGTGAGGTGGTCTTTCCTTCAGATCATGTTCAATCCCCTCCATGTGATGTGAAGGTACTGTAATGGAAAATGCCCCTCATATGGAAACAATTGATCTCTGCGCTTGAAGTAATTCAGATTATTATGTTAATAGCATGGGTTGGAAAATAGGCAAATTAGCCTGCTTCTGTAGAAATTCAGAAGATGAGTAGTTTGTTCCTGTGTGAATCTGTTAGTCTGTATTACCTCTGCTTTTGTCATGTACACTTATTTAATCATCTGATTCAACATCAGCATTGACCTTTAATTAGAAATTAAGTTTCAGACTTTCTGAATTATTATAATCACTGCTGTGGTTTGGTTTCAATAAATTATATGATGGTATCACGCATGTGTGTAGGTGAATACATATAATCTTCCATTGTGATTTACTGGCAGAGGAAGCCGAGCGCAGATCTGCTGAGAATGGCTTTAAAATTGTGTTCAATCAGCATTTTGGTCAGCGCTTTCAAGATGAAGATGGAAACATGACTGTGGTTGAAAAACATTTTTTTTCACATTATCTCTAGATTTAGCAGAAACCTGTCACCTAATCTTGCATTAAGTATTAACCAAACGCTTCATCTTCTCCACATATTGGTTTTTGCATGATCATTTTGAATTGTGCATCTTTTTTCTCAAATGTTGATCCAAGATTATTCAGCAATATTGTTTTGCACAAGTGGAAGAAAGTCAAACGTCTGCATTTGCTTGCAGCATAATGTAGATTAAAGGTGCACACACACTCCACATTTACAGTAAAACACTCTCCTCTGCACTGAGTGTGGTCATATGTGAGCTTAATGGAATCTGTCGTTAATAATGTCATTGTCTATTTTGAATTTCCACATACTCACTGACGCCTAGTAATAATGAAATGAAGACAAAGATCAGTTTTGCTTCTCTTGTTTCTTTGAAAATGACAAAATATTCCACCTAGCTCTTAACAACAGTAAGACTGAAAGTATCAGTCTGTGTGTTATTGTGTGTGTGTGTGTGTGTGTGTGTGTGTGTGTGTGTGTGTGTGTGTGTGTGTGTGTGTGTGTGTGTGTGTGTGTGTGTGTGTGTGTGTGTGTGTGTGTGTGTGTGTGTGTGTGTGTGTGTATTCATCATCCTGTGATAAGTGTTGTATTTATCTTTTTCAATTAAGCCGCTTAAAGCAATAGGATTCATTTTATGCAGCTTTTCTATTGTTATCTAATTTACACACACACACACAGCCACATGCATCACTTTAACACACACACACAAACACGCACACACGCACACGCACACACAAATACACACACACACACAGCCACACGCATCACTTTAACACACACACACACACACACACGCATCACTTTAACACACACACACACACACACACACACACACACACACACACACACGCATGCATCACTTTAACACACACACACACGCATCACTTTAACACACACACACACACACACACACATGCATTACTTTAACACACACACACACACACACACACACACACACACACACACACACACACACACACACACACACACACACACACACACACACACACACACACACACCTGGGGTAACATAAAACAGTCCAAAATCAGTCCGGCACTCGTAGTCTTTCAGTGAGCAGCTTTTTGAATAATCCAACTTGTACTCCAGCAACATGTTCTCTTTATTCCCAACATATGGACTTTTCAGTGTGACTTTATTCACAATATTTAAACGTCATCTTCCACATCCGTCACATACTTTGTTTTTGCCATTTCCACTTTTTAGTCTCAGAATTTCACATTTTTATCATCTACATTTTGACTATTTTGTTCAATATTTAGATTTTTTTTACATTTCAACTTTAAACTCCACATCTTGCACGTTACCACTTATTTCACAAAATGTCAACTTTTTTTTCGACATTCTGACTTATTATCTACATTTTGACTTATTTGTTCATATCGTCTATTTTTCAACGTTCAGTCCAACTTACATGTTTACTTTATTCTCCACACCCTTCACGTTTCGACCTTATTCCTGTCATTAAAACATTATCATTTAAATTTCGACCTATTTTTAACATTTCAAGTTTAAACTCCACGTCCTTTACGTTTCAATTTTTCACATTATTCTCAACATTTCAAAAGTATTCTCAAAATGTCCACGTATTGTTCATATTTCAGCTTAATTGTCATTTTTTAAACATTAATTCCAATTTCTATACTTAATATATTGTCCACATCCTTCATGTTTCGACCTTATTCCTGTCATTAAAACATTATAATTTAAATTTCTAACAATTTTTAACATTTCAAGTTTAAACTTCACATCCTTCACGTGTCTACCAGTGTATGTCCGGCATTATTAGCCTTCCATAGTTTGTCCAGCTGAGATGAAGTTCATATTTTCCTCGCTTTTAAAAAAATCCAACTTACATTTCAATATTTAGACTTTTTTTTTACATTTCAAATTGAGTCTCCACATCTTCCGCACGTTATGACTTTATTGTTGACATTTAAAAAAATCCCTGAAATAAAAACACGTTTTTGGCACTAATAGTCTTCCATAGCATGCCCACGTGAGATGAAGTTCATATTTTTCACTTTACATTTTTTTATTTTAAATTTCAATATTTAGACTTTTTTTTTACATTTCAAGTTTAAGCTCCACGTCCTTTACGTTACAACTTTTCACATTATTCTCAACATTTCAAAAGTATTCTCAAAATATCCATGTATTGTTGATATTTCAGCTTAATTGTCATTTTTTGAACATTAATTCTAACTTATATACTTAATATATTGTCCACATCCTTCATGTTTCGACCTTATTCCTGTCATTAAAACTTTATTCTGGAAATATAGACCTTTTTCTTTACATTTCAACTTTAAACTCCACATCCTTCACGTTTAGACTTTTTTCTCAAAATCCAAAAAACAAACCCAGGTTATGTCCGGCCCTATAAAGGCGCTTTTCCACTTCAGGGCCTCGCACGGCTTAGTACGGTATAGTTAGGCCTTGGTAGGCCAGGCTCACTTTATGCTGCATTTCCATTACAGTTTAGTAGCCGGGGCAGTAACTATAGTAACGCAGTGTAGGCGGATCCGTGACGTCATCTTCAATGAGAACCACAAAACCAACATCAGCCGTTAGCTGTTAGCACTCAGAGCTCAAAGCTCCTCATATCTGTTCAGAAACTAGACAAAAGTTAAACAAGTACAAACCACAGACAGTCTGTGTCATGGTGAATACAGTCGCTGGTTTATTTATGTCTGTAGGCCGTTGTTGTGAGTGTGGACGGTCGGAGCATATACTGTGTTAGCTTAGCCGATCTCCATTCAGAAAACACGCATTTTAAAAGGTTTTTCGCCGGCCGTCTGTCTGCAGACTTGTTGGTTGGTTTTTACTAACCGGTATGAGTATGTTGTTACTTCAGCATCATTTTTAAACCTGTATTACAATTAAATCACGGTAAAATATGTTCATTTTATTGTCAATATTTCAATATTTATTATCTACAATTTGACTTTTGAAGTTTATTCTCCACCTCCTTCACATCACGTCTTAATTCTGGAAATAAAATATAAATCCCAAAAATAAGAACACCTTTTTTTCTGGCATTAACAGTCTTCCATAGTTTGTCCAGCTTAGATGAAGTTCATATTTTCTTGCTTTTTAAAAAATAAAAACCTCTTGAACTCAGCCTTAGTTTTCAAGACTCTGTATTAACAAACTTAAACACAATATAGAACACAGTCTGCCTCCACTACGTGCTGTTTGACGGCAGGTTATTGTACATCACGGCCCCCGGGGGGTAAAACTCCACCACGGGCTCCCTGGGCGCGCTCACGGGCACGATCACCTGCCCTTGCTCGTCCATGAGAGGCTCTGAAGTGCCCGTGAAGGGCCGGATCGCCGGTGACGTCATCCTCCAGAAGAGCTTTTTGAGCGCCTTCCTGAACTCGCGCCTCATCAGGCAATACAGGATGGGGTTCAGACAGCTGTTGGAGTGCGCGAGGCACACTGACACCGGAAACACGTACACCTGCGTGGTGTAGAACTCATAACTGAAGTGCACCACGTTGAGTTTGATGAGGATGCCCCATGCTGTGAGCGCCTGGTTGGGCAGCCAGCAGAGGAAGAAGGAAAGGACTACGATGGTGACGGATTTGGTGACCTTTGCGCGCCGCTTTGCGCTCGACGTGTTGATGTTTTTGGAGGTGATGAAGCGTAAAAGGAGCAAATAGCATGCGGAAATTACGCACAGAGGAAACACAAACCCAAGCAGCACTTTCTGAGACTGGTAGAGTCCCAACCAGAACTGCGCAGTGCCGTTTGCTTCTGGGAACTTCACCAAACACAAGTCCTCACTGGACACGTTCACTGTGGTGGAGAAAATCGCGTGCGGCAGAGCGGCAGAGACAGCGGCGAACCAGATGCAGACAGTGATGCAGCGCGCGGAACAACACCGCGGGCGCCTCCTGTGACCCTTGAGCGCGGAGGCAAGAGACCAGTAGCGCGCGACGCTCATGGCCGTGAGGAAAAACACGCTCGCGTACATGTTCATGGCCGTGACGTAGGACACGATCTTACACATGGCTTTTCCGAACAACCATGTGAAATCCAACGCGTTTTCCACCGCCCAGAAAGGCAGCGTCAGCACGAACTGGAAGTCTGTCACCGCCAAACTGGTGACGAACAGGTTGATGGAGGATTTCTTCCACACCTGTTTGGTTTTCATCAGATACAACACCAGCAAGTTCCCCAATAAACCCAGCGCGCACACCAGAGAGTAGATGATGGAGATGATGATGCGCACCATCGCCGCGCCGTCTCCAACAGAGTAGGTTTTATTAAAGTCCGGCAGAAAGTAGTCCCGGTCAGAGGAGGACAGGTTGCTGCTGTTAAAAACGCAGCTGTTGTTTGCAGGAAACACAATCCCCCCCGAGCCCTCATAGTTAGTATCCATGAATTCTCCAGACATGTTAACTTCCAAAGATGTGTCCAAAAGTCATGATCCAAAATCCTGTGGGTTTTTTAATCCGCGCGTACCCGTCCATGCAGGAATTCTGTGAATGGGAATTAAAGAAAAAAAGCAAGCTAGAAAGTGAAGAAGAACTTTTTAAGTCTTTGCACACGTCGCTCACTCTTGTCTGGAGACGTTTTTCAATCCACCAGTGGGGTATTTACTGACCTATTATCGTGGAACAAACATACAAAATTATCTTCAAAAAGACTAAAATCATATCCAAAAAAACGCTGACGTCCAGAAACATGTGTCCAAAAGTCATGATCCAAAGCCTCTTGTTTTTAAATCCGTGCGTAATCGTCCCCATGCAGGATTTTCTGGGAATGAATCCACATGCCGGCTGAGCAAAGACTGCGCTCCTCACCGCCCGCGCGTCTCTGAGCTGCTCCTCAGCGCGCGCCGATCCCCATGCGCGTGCTGACGCAGCGATCAGACACACTAATGTAAATACTGAGGGAGGTAAAAGAATATCAGTGGTGAAGGACATCTGTAAATCAATGACAGTCGTACTGATGCACGTGCTTCATGCAGTGGAGATCTCTCTCTCTCTCTCTGTCTCTCTCTGTCTCTCTCTGTCTCTGTCTCTGTCTCTGTCTCTCTCTCTCTCTCTCTCTCTCTCTCTCTCTCTGTCTCTCTCTCTCTGTCTGTCTCTGTCTCTCTCTCTCCCCCCCTCTCTCTCTCTCTCTCTCTCTCTGTCTCTCTCTCTCTCTCTCTATTCAAT
>NW_011365226.1:83018-89008 GCF_000735185.1 Notothenia coriiceps | reverse complement strand
GTGTCGCGGCGTCTTTAAAAGTGTTAAAAGTTGATCATAAATCAATTTAGCGAAAATTAAGGCTATTAAAAAGTATTAAACGGCATTTTCCAAGGGTATATACATTTTGCTAGCTTGGTTAAACAACATCGCTTATGGGGATGCGGGAAGTGCAAGCTCTGCGCTCCAAATGGTTGGAAGATAGCGAGGGAAGGACCAATCAACACATGTATATAGTCAATTGTGGGAGGTAAAGTGTGTCGCCAAGGTAACCGGTTAAAACTCAAGAGTGCGCCGATGGATGGTCTTAAAATGGTAGGGAAAGGGTCTTAAAAGGTCTTACAATTTGACTTCAGGGATTCCTGCATTTTTTAGTTATCGTGTAAAGACTGTTAATTATACTCTAAGCCTAGTTGGTAACTCGACATTTGTTACCTGTGAAAAATAATTTCTTGCCTTAAAGATCACTAGCTTAAAAAGGTTGGTAAACGCCGTCTAAAATAGGAAATGTTCTCTTAGGCATCCAAAGCTACAAAAGATATATCTATTAGTTTTTGTCACAAAGTGCATCTGAGCCTGATTGGGCTTTTTTTTTCCTTTTCTTTAATAGCTTTATATCAATGAAAAAAAGTTTTATCTTAAATATAATGAAAAAATGCATATATGTTCTCCATCAAACACCAAAGTTCATAAAAGTTCATAAAAATTGAAAAAATAAAATGCGAAAATCTTAGTATTGTTTTATTTTTTGGGTTTTGGTTTGTGAAGCTCTTTTGTGTTATCTTGTATTAAAATTGATATAAATCTCAAGTTTTTTGAACACTCATCTGCCACCCAATGCATAAGGCAAGGACTGAAGGGTGTTTATTGGATCATTCAATTTTGTCAAATGCTTTCACTTGATAATAGTAAATTTACTATTTATTGAGCTTAGCGAGGCGGAAAGAGGTTTCACAGATTATACAAAACAAGTTAAATATACATTACAGAATGGCATTCCAAAACAAAACAAACCCTATTTTAGTCAACAGCACATATTGCAACCCACGGGTTGTATTGCACAGGTCAGGGCCTCCCCAGTGCTTACAGTGTGCACACGGCCCTGCGCGTGAGGAGCTTCTCCACTGTACCGCAGTGTCGTCCTGCCCCCCGCAGAAGAGAGCTGCAGTACTGCAAAGTGTGCGGAGGCAGCGAGGGGAGGGGGGGGGGGGGGAGGAGGTGAGGAGGAAAGGGAGGAGGGGGGTACCGCACTGTCGTTACGAGTCCAAGTGTAGAAAGGCAGGAGGAGAGACGCATTATTGCAGTACACACACAACCCAAACTACCGCACTTCACACAAGGCGCACGGAGAAAGCGAGAGAGAGGTAGGGGGTGACAGAAATCAACAGAAAGACAACTCATTTCACATGACTGGACTTTTTCCCCTTTCATCTTGAAATTGCCTGTTTTTGCCAGTAGCTTTTAGAAGAGGAAACTCAACCTCCAGCAGCCAATCAGCGCGTCCTCTCAGCATCAGGACCGGAGGAGCTGCATGCATCCCTGCAGGAATATAATAACCCTCCGCGGATCCCTCTCTCTTACATGGATTATCATTTAGAAGTACTTTTCTCCTGAGCTCGCATCGTTCCACTTCACTTCCTGCTCGCCCGTGCAGCCTCACAGTGAATTATCGCCCGGCCCTTTACGTGTCTCGGTATATTGCGGTACTTTGCTGACGACTTGCAGTATAAATGCATCGCTAGAAGATCACTGCGCAAAGACCCTCCGCCTGTTTACTGTCCGCGCGGCACTTTATTCGCTTCGCTAACTGAATTTCTCTGACTTTCGCTTGGAGCAGTGCCTAGAAATCCTTCTCTTGTTTTTTTCCCCTGTGATCTTTCCTGTTTTTTTCTTGCTTCTTATTTTCGGGTTGTACTTCAGAGCCTCCCTCTCCTCCTGTCTGTGAGTCAAACAGCTGCATAGAAGATGTGAGTATTAATGCGGCTTTTCTGCTGCGCTCTTTTCCCCATAGCATCATTACAAATACCTATTAAACATACTCTGTTTAATTATATAATATTCAAACCAGGTTATTTTCGTGTATGTTTTTCTCTGGTGGGGGGTTGGAAACTGAAGTGATTTCTTTCAGCTTGATGGATTTTGCTGACGCAAGTGAAATGTTCCGTCACACCAGCACTAAATTATGCATTCATGGGTGGACTGCTGCCACTGTGAAGCCTTAGGTGTAGTTACATTGACTTTTCTTTAAAGATAAAACAGAGATGTAACGATGAAATAAATGTGTTAGTCAGCATATTGTGGGTCAGAGGGTTTGAGGTCACCACCATCACCTGCTCATGTCAATGGATGAGGAAATGCATGTTTTGCCAAATCATTTTTAAGCCCTGCAGTAAATGTGATTTATCTTAAACTGTGTATCACTCATTGCTCAGTTTGAAACCCCATGAACCCCCTCCTCTGCCCCCACTCATTAAACCCTTTCCCCTTTTCCAAAATTGACTCTCCTGCTTTCCTTTTTTGGTCTGTAATCCATCACAGGAGCTTCCCCTTTCTCTCCCCTATCATAAAACCAGGACTTTCTCTTTCTTCTTCGGAGCCGTGGCCTATATTTCCTTTAATCCAATTGCATCTGCATTATCTGCATTCCTCCCCCTTATCCACTCCAATGCATACTAAGCAATTTCCTACTTTTTGCTACGTGGTGGCTTGATCCCTCCTCTATGACAAGAAAAAAAGGCCTATTTCCTCATTTCCTTCTTTACACGAGAATCTTATTTTCAGCACTTTCCGTATTGGATTAGAATAAATCTCTCATACATGCACCCATCCTCCGAACACCTCTTCACGTCAGTTCCTCTTCCTCGTTCCTTTTCCTCCCAGGTCTGCCCCAGATGCTGCCGCTCCAGGAGCCCCCGGGCCCGATGGGGCCCCCGGCGGAGGACCTCCCGCCCCCCCCAACACCTCCAGCAACCGCAGGCTACAGCAGACACAGACCCAAGTGGATGAGGTGAGCTGAACTAGGCCAGAGCTAGATGTTACATTCAATGCATCAAAATCAAAGCAGTTGAATCATGAAACATGGGGACTTACTGTTAACGTACCGCGCTTCTAAAATGATTTGTTGCTGTTCTTATTTTTTATATATTTGCCAAAAATAATTAGCAAATGGATGCAACGACTTATTAACCCTCATTTATTATATTTAGCGTCCTTCCTGCTCTCATAGTTTTACTTAGTCCTGCATATTTCTTTCATTATTACATCACTTGTACAAATGTACTTCCTTATTTCTTTGAAGTTTTAAGTATTTTGTATATTGTTAGAAGTGCCTGGGACTCTTATCCCCAACGACTACACTGTAGCTAATCGTGAATCGTGAAGCTTTTGTATAACCCCCCTTGTCATCACGTCTCTCCTCACCGCGGCCAAATGCTGTCTCACCCTCACATGGACTTACTGTTAATGCTTATACTCTACTAGGGACACACAATGAACTCTCATTTATGATATTTAGCGTCCTTCCTTCTATCTTACATGCACAAAGTTGACTTATCCTTGCACTTTTGTATCTATTGCACATACGTAGCGCTGTTTGATGTTTATTCCCAACGACTACGCTGCAGCTATAGGACAATAACACCTTTGATTCTTGAAGCTTTTCTTTAACCCCCCTTGTCATCCTCTCTCTCCCTTTCTTCTTCCCTAACCGCTGCCAAATGCTGTCTCATCCTCGCTGCTGGGGGCCAGGTGGTGGACATCATGCGCGTGAACGTGGACAAGGTTTTGGAAAGGGACCAGAAGCTCTCGGAGCTGGATGACAGAGCGGATGCTCTCCAAGCCGGGGCCTCCCAGTTTGAAAGCTGCGCAGCTAAGCTAAAGAACAAGTACTGGTGGAAGAACTGCAAGGTGGGCACTTAGCCGGCTCCATTAAATAAAACCTCTATTGATCCCTGTCGGGAAATGCAGGTGTCATAGCAGCAATCAGAGGGAAGGGAACACAGGATAGGGCAGGCTAGAGGACACATATGAAAGGAATACATAATGTAAGTATTAGTATGAACAATATAATGAGGTCATGTTTACATACAGATGATTATCAATATGATAAATATGTGTAACGTCTATGGGCGATTCCTTTTTACTGAATTCATTGTGAATCAGATCTGCATTTACAATAAGTACATATGTTATATATTTGGTGATATAAAGGGCTTTTTGTGAGAATTAGATCCTCAGCTCTTGTCTTTTAAAGCCGTCATGCTGAGAGTGCGCTGAGGCGAACACACAGGGTCTGCTCGGAGGACCCTGCTCTCCACACACTGATCTGTTAATGAGCTGCTGTGGAAACTGGAGCAGATGCTTCAGGGAACATGGGAAAACAATATTTTAGAGTTTCCACTACAGACTACAGTGCGTTCCATGTTCTGTTTTGTCGTTGCTTTTCTGCAGGCATTGCACTCAGACACAGTCTGTCTTAAATGTCCCTTAAGGGTTTAAAAAGTCACTTAAATCTTTGTTTCTCCTTCCAGATGATGATCATGATGGGGATCATTGGAGTCATTGTGGTTGGAATACTATTCTGTAAGTAGCATCTTCACTGTAATACAAATACTGCTTGATTTATTGATCGACAGATAGGATGACTTTTAGGGCTTTTATAAACAGATAAGAGTATTAAAAAAGCAGATTACCATGAAGTGTTTGTTATAAATTACTCTCAGCAACAGAGGAAGAATAATATTGAAAATGTTATTCTTTAAATGGCAATTACTCATTGTTGGATCCGTTGAGTTTTTATTTCATTATGTATAATTAGAATATGAATAATAATATGAATTATGACATTACTGTAAGAACAGTTAAGCTATTTATATAATCATTTTAAAAATCACTTTTTTTGTGAATGATCACTTTCATGCTCCCCCTGCAGAGGCTGTGACCGATGAGTTTAAAAAAATTGGGAAGGTCAACTGGAGCTTATTGTTAAACAAATCACGTTTTCGGCTATACTAAATTAGATTAGATATATTTTTTCATCCAATATTGGGAAACTGTTTTGTCACAGCAGCAGAAAGTAATCCGGTATTACACAATAAATATTATAATATACTACAGTATAGACATTGTTAAAGGGGCCCTAGTATGCTAATTAAGTACATATTTTCACCCTCTGTCTGAAACCAGAGCCCAGTCTGCTCTGATTGGTTAGCTGGCCGGCTCTGTTGTGATTGGGCAGCATTTTAGAGATGTCCCGCCTCTTAGTCTCTCGAACAATATGTTGGATTGGGATTCAGGCAAGGCGGGGGTTTTAGCCTTTGCAGACCATTTACATGCACTAAAACCTATAGGCAAGGGAACACCCCAAAAAGCATAGCAGGGCCTCTTTAATTGTACAGGGTCAGGGTTGCACGACCATTATTCTTGACAGTAAATAATGGTTATAATACAGGTGTGGCGGTTCTTTACTAAAAACAAACCTGTAAACACAACATAAGGAGAGCTCAGCTGTTCGCCTGTTCTGTTGAATGATGTATTGCCAGGTCCATTAGACTAATAACTTCCTCTCTCTTCCTCTTCCTCCTCCTCCTCACAGTGTACTTCTTCTACTGAGCTCAGCCCATCAATACAGATGGATATGGACTTGAGAACGATATGAGAGGAAAGAGCAGAAAAAAAAAAGATTCCCAAGCGCCACACCTCCCCTTTTATCCTTCCTCTCTTCACAGTCTTCCATCAAACCATCTTGCACTTATACGTGACGACAGTAGAGTTTATAGGTGTCCACCCCCCCTCCCTCTTTCCCTCCCTCTTTCCCTCCCTCTCTCTCTCCTTGTTGCTTTCTTCCACTGTTTTGGCGTCCTGTCTCTGCCCCTCATGTATTATTGAAGGACGCAGAAGGCGGAGGGAAAGAGGAAGAAGGGAAGGGAAGAAGGGAGGGAGAAAGTTCTTGTGACACACGAGGCTAAGTCCTGTAAAACATGGCTGTGAGAGGGGGGGTGTACCTATGAGAA
>NW_011365226.1:77526-82997 GCF_000735185.1 Notothenia coriiceps | reverse complement strand
AGAGGGGTCGTACTGAGAGGGGGGGTGTACCATGTGCAGGCGGTGAGTGTGTGCAGGGAGATTGAACAGTTTGCAGTCCTTTCGACCCCAGATATACGCCAAAGCTTGTTCATATTACCTTTTTTGGACGTTCCTACATTTGTAAGTTGATACTAACAGACCGCTTCTCTCACAAGCTCCCTTCATCCCTACTTACTAACACACGGTCATGATAGATTAAGATTAGAAAAGCATTTTTGTTGTGTGTGTGTGTGTGTGTGTGTGTGTGTTTGTGATCCAAAGTATTGTAGCAAGTAGTGTTTTTTGGAGATAGCTGGTTGTATTGGTTTCCTTTCTGCAACATTCAGTAATTATGATAAGAGGACAAATGTAAAAAAGTTATTTAGGGGAAAGTAGAAAGAATGTTTCCCTCTTTTGAAAAAGCAACATCTGGATTTCAATTTCTGGACACATAAGCAATTATTGATAAGAGACTTGCATAACTATGCTTCCTTTGACCTTGGTTTTAGTACCACAGGTGGGGGCATTGTGTTATTGTTATGCTAAGTGGCATATTGATATGCACAACTATCCAAAACAGACAATCTACTGTACACATGAACTGAAGGAGGACTCTTTACTCTGACTTGGACACAGCCATAGACAGGTGGATGTGAAGCGTCACATTTAAAAAAAGAAAACTGGTATAAAAGCCAACTTTTTTACGAGTTGTGCAGAAATAATAAGTTAGTTTGATGTTGAAAAAGCAGGGAAACGGGGGAAAAGGACATGATTTAGAAACCCACCTCCCGCCCCCACTCACTTAAAAAACAGACTCACCTGCAGAAATGCAACATGACGTGTTTGTTTCTAATTTGCATGGCAAACCGTGTCCATAGTTTTGCCTTTTTGTGTGATCTGTGTATCTGCCATTTCTGAACCTAACTGCCGATTGTACATTTTATTTTGTTAGTGGTTTAAACGACCTGTGTATATGTCTTTCTGATCTTAAAAAAATAACGCTTATGCAATGCAATGATGCTCAAGAGTTTGCCAACATTTGATTAATTTCACTTTCAAAATTATATTCTCAGACTGCAAACAACTGCTTCTATAGTGAGCTGTAAAAAACCATGTAGTATTGTATGGATTGATTATTAGCACACATGTCAGATTATTCTCCTGAACATGTGTTTATGAACTCTTCAGGTTTTATGGGGGGATATAAAAGTAAAAGCTAATTGTGAGAGTGAAGATGCATAATGTAGCAGTTAGTTGTAATTATCTGATGATATTGTGCAGCGATGTTATCAGGTTGTTGTTACCACGGGAGATAAGAGAACATGTTTTGGGATTTAAAACCGGGAAATGCAGTAAGAAGATGCAACTGAAAAACAAAATGCATGCTTACCACTTTTGCTGATGCCAATAAATAAATCATCAACACAACTGAACTTTGTTTTATTCTCCTGACACGTCGAGACATTTTAGACCTGGTTGGAAAATGTTTTCTTTCACAATATACTCCTAGTGATGCCCGTTTACTTACAAAGCTCACAGATATCACACTAGAAATGTACTGAAGATGATCATGTCAAACACCTCAATCAATCTGGTTGAGTCACATAACCCTTCATTGTGAAAAGTACATTACAAAAAGAGAAACAAAATGGAAAATCAAGCAATTAAAAGTACCAAATTAAAAAGAAATAGTGCAAAAGCAGGAATACTATATCCAAAAAGAAAGTCTCACCCCTCGAGTGGAAAGAACCAGTGATTTCTTCTTATAACATTAATAATAACTTACAGACTCACAACAGGAAATCTCTCTGGGCTCAGTTTAAAGTCAGGATTATCTATTAGAATAAATCCTTATTTATGTCATGACCTGGTGGAAGAACAGCACGCTGATGATCAGGAAACCCAGGACCCACCAGTAGGAGCCTGAAGAGAGGAGATACACACAGTATGTAATGTATAGCAACTCTCAAGACATAACATATTCGATGATACACTTTCTGATCAAATATAGACTGGACTTCAATGCAATAATAATGATTATACATCATATTTGAATTGCGCTTTTCTAGGAATCAAAGTGGCTTTACAATATAAGGGAGGGTTGGGGTAGGACAAGTAAAGATGACCATTAGTCATAAAAACACTTACAATTACCCAAAAAGGAGGTGTGTTATATTTCATCATATTTAAATCAAGGAAAAGTTCAATTAAACTTCTAATTGTCTCCATGTGTTGTTGCCCTATTTGTTTGGTGTAGTAATATTATCTGGTATGGATTTGGAGTCACTGGGTCACATGACTTTGAAGCTATTAAAAAAAATACAGCTATGATCATGACATTTATACATAATATTTTAAACTTATATTAAATAAGACAAGATTAGTCATACTTTATTGATGCCAAATTGCTAAATTGTTTTAAGTTAACATGGAGGTTTGGAAAATAATATTGGTTTTGTGTCATTTGAATGGAAATGTACTGATGGTCAAGTGAAAAACTGTAGTTGAGAACCAGGGTGTCTTAAACCCTGCTGCTGTAAAACAAGAGGGTTTCTGAAACATTACTGCTTCTGTCAAAGTTTCTCTTATTAACTTTAAACAACATCACAGCAACAGCCACACATTATTACCTTGTGTTGGACTTTCTACCACAACAGTGAGAGACACAGGGGCGTCCAGGGCCTGGTGGGACACCCTGCAGGTGAGCCTGGTCCCCGGGGAGACGCTGGAGGGGACAGACAGGTGAGAGGACAGGGAGTAGGAACCGTCTCCGTGCTGCCGGTGGCTGGAGAGAGAGCCCTGATCCAGGAGCAGTTTGGGCTCTGAGTCCTCAGGAGAGAGGGACCACCACTCCATCTGAGAGGAGGGGGGACAGTGAGATGGCCTGTCAATCAATCAATCAAACTGTGCTATAATCTTAATAATAAGAGACTGAATTAATAGAGCACATTTAGTGCTTAACAATAAGAAAATAGAACATAATAGGCGCTTTCACACCTGAGTACTTTTCCCTTTTAGTTCCGATAGTTCCTGGGATTTTGCGTTCACACCAAAAAGAGAACTTAGTTCATGAGAACTTTTCCCCCCTTTTCAGTCCCTGCTAGAGAGGTGGTACTTTCCTGGGAGAAAAAAGTTCAAATTTCTGATTGGCTGGGCGGATTGCAAACCACGCCCCGTAAAACTCGGAAAAGTTTTCTGAAGCCGCCATTTTATTTGCTGGCATTAGCATTATTAGCATTAGCATTAGCCCAGTGCACCAGCGCAGAGAGACTAACTTATGGCAACACAAAATAAAACATGGGAGCGGTGGAGATGAGGAGGTGTCGGCGTTCTGACGATTTA
Source organism: Notothenia coriiceps (assembly GCF_000735185.1). NCBI lineage: Eukaryota > Metazoa > Chordata > Actinopteri > Perciformes > Nototheniidae > Notothenia > Notothenia coriiceps. Next base: position 79,655 of record NW_011365226.1, on the reverse strand, counting down.
CTCGGAAGGCTTCAGTAGAAGCTGCTGGGAGTCCCAGCAGCTTCTACTGAAGCCAGTCCCTAACTCCGGGGACTTCCGGCCAGGGTCTCCGGGTGGCAGTATACGCCGTGAAGTTGTTTGCAGCCTGCCAGTAAACCCAACGTAGAAGAAGAAGAAGAAGTGACGTCAGCGGCCTCATTTGCGTAATCTTTCCTCAGGAACTTATTCCGGTGTGAACGCGATCGGCTCTTTAGTTCCATGGGGGTACTAAGTGCTGGGAACTAAGTACGGCAAAGTACTTGCTGTGAAAGCGGCTATTTAAAGCACAAAGGGAACTAAATAAAAGCCAGAGACATAACACACAATGAAACAAAGAGTGTAAAATGCAAAAAATGAAATTTGACATACATAAATTGACAGAAAAGTAGTTCTAAAGAAGTGAGGATTTTAGAAGTGATTGAAGAGCCTGAAACAGAGTTTTTCAGTGCAATCGTCACACAGGAACGTGACATTCATAGCGCTAAAGAGACGTGTGTAAAGTTAATATTAACACAGTACAATGGTTAAAAAGCATCCAAGCAATAATCGAAAACATTGAATTGTTATAACTTCTAGTGACAGACCTGAGCATCCAGTGGATAATATTTAGAGCAGTGGCAGCTCAGCGTCTGGGGCGAGTCCGTCTTCAAAACAAACTTCTCCTCTGAGAGGGAAACCTCAGGAGGTTCTGAAAACAAAGAACAGAATTAATTGATATACTTTCAAAGATTCAAAGGTTTTATTGTCTGATGCACAAAGCTACGGAAATAATATTCTTCTGACCTGAGCTCCTCCAACAATGCAACATGTAAAATAAAATACAAATAAAAAGTAGTGCAAGAAGTCTTTATACATGTGAATAGAATATGATACAAGAACAGAATATGAAATTAAATAATGTACATTAAGACATTAAAGTAGAAAGAAAGTGAGCTCATAGAAAACTATTTCTGCTAAAGAGTGAGTCAGAGCTAAACATTTCAGATGTGTGTATCTCACTCTGCTCTGTCACTTTATTCATGTCCCTTTGTTATTCATGATTTATTATCTTTGCTTTTAAAGGAGTGCTTTTAAAGGCCATTTTATAATAAATGTCTTTCATGTTTGTAAAGAACTTTGAATTGCCTTGTGTTGAAAGGTGCTATATAAATAATAAGAATAAAGTATAAACTACAACTGAAATGGAAATCATCTCAAAGCTTAAGTACAGTCCTTGTATCTTTTGACTGGTATACACTATGGTACTGCATCATATTGCACAGTATAACTTGCCTTGTGGGATAAAACTGAGTCTGGTCTGAGTTTAAACTTACGAGTGATGTGCAGCTGGATGACCTGCTGGGCGTTGAAAGGCCCGAGGGTGACGGTGCAGATGTACGTCCCCTCGTCCAGCGCCTTCAGCCGGGACAGAGTCAACGAGGCGTCTCCCTGTCCGACGAGCAGAGAGGCGTTCACGCTCGAACCCTTCCTTTCTGCCAGCACTGACCACAGAGAATGAAACCGAAAGAAAAACAATCTCAACTCGAGGTCCATCTTCTGGCTTGATTTAGAGACAGCTTTTTGTTGCACTGTTTCTTTCTTGCCCTCTCTTGTATGTTTTGCGCAGAATGCTTATACTTAGCTAAGGCTGTTGAATGTAGTTTACATACAAGATGAATTCCTAGGGTAACTACACAAATTGATGACCAATTATGTCATTTCCTCTGGGTTTTAGAGCTTGGTCCTAGCTGAACTATCTCACTAATTAAATGTAAAAAAATATATAATTTAACAACCCATTTATTATGTGGTTAAGAGGAATTCAATCCCAAAGTAATCACACAAACTGATGATTACGAACAAAAGTTTCAAAGTTACTATATGTCTCGGTTACCTCATCCATGTATTGTGGTTCGACAACATATTTATTAAATAATATCATGACGTATTTCTGAATGATATTACGTTTATTTTAAATGTTTGAATACCCCAACTATTCTGTGATGTCAAAACAGCCACTCGGCGTTCACAAAAGGTTGTGATTGTGAAACATTAGGCGCTTCACACCGGAGTACTTTTCACACACACACACACACACACACACACACACACACACACACACACACACACAC